>NW_027020281.1:0-221868 GCF_910592395.1 Lineus longissimus | reverse complement strand
ATACGAATAAAATCATTCTTTACGTGTCCAGACGTAGTTAGGCGAACTTGATTATTTCCCCGCACTAAGTGCCTTTTGCCGTTATGATGTTAAAGGTGTCACACAGCGCTGATTCGAGAGTAGTTTCTGGTAGAGAACACTTACTCGCTGTTGGACAATGCTTATACTTGTTATTTCACATAGCTAATTTTGGGACTTTGTGGGGACACTTATACATTTTCTTTTCCCGAGCAATGTGGACACCAGATGACCTTGACCGTTAGGTCCGCTTAATAACTATGTCAAGTTGTACAAGTCCCGGTAATGACAGGAAATTTTGATTTCATTTACTTGCCGATAAAATCATTTCAAAGTATTGGTTGGAGGCAAGACGCCAAGCAGTTAATACTCGTGGGCCGGGGGGGGGGACAGGGATAGTTAAGAAGAGGTCCGCCTAGCAGTTACTCTTAAGGGAGTGGGAAATGGATGGTCAAGGTGGGGTCCGCCTAGCAGTTACTCTGGGGGGGGGCATGGAGCAGTACTCTGGGGGGGGGGGATGATTAAGGAGGGTTCAACCTAGCAGTTATTCTGGCGGGGGATATGGATGATCAAAGAGGGGGAGGGGGCATTAATGATCAAGGAGGGGTCCAGCTAGCAGTTACTCTGGCGGGGGACATGGATGATCAAAGAGGGGTCCAGCTAGCAGTTACCCTGGGGAGGGGGCAGGGATGATCAAAGAGGGTTCCACCTAGCAGTTATTCTGGCGGGGGATATGGATGATCAAAGAGGGGAGGGGGCATTGATGATCAAGGAGGGGTCAAGCTAGCAGTTACTCTGGCGGGGGACATGGATGATCAAAGAGGGGTCCACCTAGCAGTTACTCTGGCGGGGGACATGGAAGATCAAATAGGATTCCACCTAGCAGTTACTCTGGGGAGGGGGCATGGATGATCAAAGAGGGGTACACCTAACAGTTACTCTGCGGAGGGGGCATGGATGATCAAAGAGGGGTCAACCTAGCAGGTACTCTTGCGGGGACATGGATGATCAAAGAGGGGTCCAGCTAGCAGTTACTCTGGGGAGGGGGCATGGATGATCAAAGAGGGGTACACCTAACAGTTACTCTGCGGAGGGGGCATGGATGATCAAAGAGGGGTACACCTAGCAGTTACTCTGGGGAGGGGGCATGGATGATCAAAGAGGGGTCAACCTAGCAGGTACTCTTGCGGGGACATGGATGATCAAAGAGGGGTCCAGCTAGCAGTTACTCTGGGGAGGGGGCATGGATGATCAAAGAGGGGTACACCTAACAGTTACTCTGCGGAGGGGGCATGGATGATCAAAGAGGGGTCCAGCTAGCAGTTACTCTGGGGAGGGGGCATGGATGATCAAAGAGGGGTCCACCTAGCAGTTACTCTGGGGAGGGGGCATGGATGATCAAAGAGGGGTCCAGCTAACAGTTACTCGGGCGGGGGGCATGGATGATCAAAGAGGGGTCCAACTAGCAGTTACTCTGGCGGGGGACATGGATGATCAAAGAGGGGCCACCTAGCAGGTACTTGGGCGGGGGACATGGATGATCAAAGAGGGGTCCAGCTAGCAGTTACTCTGCGGAGGGGGCATGGATGATCAAAGAGGGGTCAACCTAGCAGGTACTCTTGCGGGGACATGGATGATCAAAGAGGGGTCCAGCTAGCAGTTACTCTGGGGAGGGGCATGGATGATCAAAGAGGGGTACACCTAACAGTTACTCTGCGGAGGGGGCATGGATGATCAAAGAGGGGTACACCTAGCAGTTACTCTGGGGAGGAGGCATTGATGATCAAAGAGGGGTCCACCTAGCAGTTACTCTGGAGAAGGTTCATTGATGATCAAAGAGGGGTCCAGTTAGCAGTTACTCTGGGGAGGGGGCATGGATGATCAAAGAGGGGTCCAGCTAGCAGTTACACTGGGGAGGGGGCATGGATGATCAAAGAGGGGTCCACCTAGCAGGTACTCTGGGGAGGAGGCATTGATGATCAAAGAGGGGTCAACCTAGCAGGTACTCTGGCGGGGACATGGATGATCAAAGAGGGGTCCAGCTAGCAGTTACTCTGGCGGGGACATGGATGATCAAATAGGGGTCCAGCTAGCAGTTACACTGGGGAGGGGGCATGGATGATCAAAGAGGGGTACACCTAACAGCTACTCTGCGGAGGGGGCATGGATGATCAAAGAGGGGTCCACCTAGCAGTTACTCTGGGGAGGAGGCATTGATGATCAAAGAGGGGTCTAGCTAGCAGTTACTCTGGCTGGGGACATGGATGATCAAATAGGGGTCCACCTAGCGGTTACTCTGGGGAGGGGCATGGATGATCAAAGAGGGGTCACCTAGCAGTTACTCTGGCGGAGGACATGGATGATCAAAGAGGGGTCCACCTAGCAGTTACTCTGGCGGGGGACATGGATGATCAAAGAGGGGTCCAGCTAGCAGTTACTCTGGGGAGGGGGCATGGATGATCAAAGAGGGGTCCACCTAGCAGTTACTCTGGTGAGGGGGCATGGATGATCAAAGAGGGGTCCAGCTAGCAGTTACTCTGTGAGGGGGCATGGATGATCAAAGATGGGTCCACCTAGCAGTTACTCTGGTGAGGGGGCATGGATGATCAAAGAGGGGTCCAGCTAGCAGTTACTCTGGGGAGGGGGCATGGATCATCAAAGAGGGGTCCACCTAGCAGTTACTCTGGTGAGGGGGCATAGATGATCAAAGAGGGGTCCAGCTAGCAGTTACTCTGGGGAGGGGGCATGGATGATCAAAGAGGGGTCCACCTAGCAGTTACTCTGGGGAGGGGGCATGGATGATCAAAGAGGGGTCCAGCTAACAGTTACTCTGGCGGGGGGTATGGATGATCAAAGAGGGGTCCAGCTAACAGTTACTCGGGCGGGGGGCATGGATGATCAAAGAGGGGTCCAACTAGCAGTTACTCTGGCGGGGGACATGGATGATCAAATAGGGGTCCACCTAGCGGTTACTCTGGGGAGGGGCATGGATGATCAAAGAGGGGTCACCTAGCAGTTACTCTGGCGGGGGACATGGATGATCAAAGAAGGGTCCACCTAGCAGTTACTCTGGCGGGGGACATGGATGATCAAAGAGGGGTCCAGCTAGCAGTTACTCAGGGGAGGGGGCATGGATGATCAAAGAGGGGTCCACCTAGCAGTTACTCTGGTGAGGGGGCATGGTGATCAAAGAAGCGTCCAGCTAGCAGTTACTCTGGGGTTGGGGCATGGATGATCAAAGAGGGGTCCACCTAGCAGTTACTCTGGTGGGGGACATGGATGATCAAAGAGGGGTCAACCTAGCAGGTACTCTGGCGGGGGACATGAATGATCAAAGAGGGGGCCAGCTAGCAGTTACTCTGGGGAGGGGGGGCATGGATGATCAAAGAGGGGTCCAGCTAACAGTTACTCTGGCGGGGGCATGGATGATCAAAGAGGGGTCCAACTAGCAGTTACTCTGGCGGGGGACATGGATGATCAAAGAGGGGTCCACCTAGCAGGTACTCGGGCAGGGGACATGGATGATCAAAGAGGGGTCCACCTAGCAGTTACTCTGGCGGGGGACATGGATGATCAAAGAGGGGTCAACCTAGGAGGTACTCTGGCGGGGGACATGGACGATCAAAGAGTGGGCCAGCTAGCTGTTACTCTGGGGAGGGGGCATGGATGATCAAAGAGGGGTCCAGCTAACAGTTACTCTGGCGGGGGCATGGATGATGAAAGAGGGGTCCAACTAGCAGTTACTCTGGCGGGGGACATGGATGATCAAAGAGGGGTCCACCTAGCAGGTACTCGGGCGGGGGACATGGATGATCAAAGAGGGGTCCAGCTAGCAGTTTCTCTGGGGAGGGTGCATGGATGATCAAAGAGGGGTCCACCTAGCAGTTACTCTGGTGAGGGGGCATGGATGATCAAAGAGGGGTCCACCTAGCAGTTACTCTGGCGGGGGACATGGATGATCAAAGAGTGGTCAACCTAGCAGGTACTCTGGCGGGGGACATGGATGATCAAAGAGGGGGCCAGCTAGCAGTTACTCTGGGGAGGGGGCATGGATGATCAAAGAGGGGTCCACCTAGCAGTTAGTCTGGGGAGGGGGCATGGATGATCAAAGAGGGGTCCACCTAGCAGTTACTCTGGCGGGGGACATGGATGATCAAAGAGGGTTCCAGCTAGCAGCTACTCTGGCGGGGGACATGGATGATCAAAGAGGGGTCCACCTAGCAGTTATTCAGGCGGGGGACATGGATGATCAAAGAGTGGTCCAGCTAGCAGTTACTCTGGGGAGGGGGCATGGATGATCAAAGAGGGGTCCAGCTAGCAGTTACTCTGGGGAGGGGGCATGGATGATCAAAGAGGGGTCAACCTTGCAGTTACTCTGGCGGGGGACATGGATGATCAAAGAGGGGTCCACCTAGCAGTTACTCTGGGGAGGGGGCATGGATGATCAAAGAGGGGTACACCTAACAGTTACTCTGCGGAGGGGGCATGGATGATCAACGAGGGGTCCACCTAGCAGTTACTCTGGGGAGGAGGCATTGATGATCAAAGAGGGGTCTAGCTAACAGTTACTCTGGCGGGGGACATGGATGATCAAATAGGGGTCCACCTAGCGGTTACTCTGGGGAGGGGCATGGATGATCAAAGAGGGGTCACCTAGCAGTTACTCTGGCGGGGGACATGGATGATCAAAGAAGCGTCCAGCTACCAGTTACTCTGGGGTGGGGGCATGGATGATCAAAGAGGGGTCCACCTAGCAGTTACTCTGGGGAGGGGGCATGGATGATCAAAGAAACGTCCAGCTAGCAGTTACTCTGAGGAGGGGGCATGGATGATCAAAGAGAGGTCCAGCTAGCAGTTACTCTGGCGGGGGACATGGATGATCAAAGAGGGGTCCACCTAGCAGTTACTCTGGCGGGGGACATGAATGATCAAAGAGGGGTCAACCTAGCAGGTACTCTGGCGGGGGACATGAATGATCAAAGAGGAGGCCAGCTAGCAGTTACTCTGGGGAGGGGGCATGGATGATCAAAGAGGGGTCCAGCTAGCAGTTACTCTGGGGAGGGGGCATGGATGACCAAAGAGGGGTCCAGCTAGCAGTTACTCTGGGGAGGGGGCATGGATGATCAAAGAGGGGTCAACCTTGCAGTTACTCTGGCGGGGGACATGGATGATCAAAGAGGGGTCCACCTAGCAGTTACTCTGGGGAGGGGGCATGGATGATCAAAGAGGGGTACACCTAACAGTTACTCTGCGGAGGGGGCATGGATGATCAACGAGGGGTCCACCTAGCAGTTACTCTGGGGAGGAGGCATTGATGATCAAAGAGGGGTCTAGCTAGCAGTTACTCTGGCGGGGGACATGGATGATCAAATAGGGGTCCACCTAGCGGTTACTCTGGGGAGGGGCATGGATGATCAAAGAGGGGTCACCTAGCAGTTACTCTGGCGGGGGACATGGATGATCAAAGAAGCGTCCAGCTACCAGTTACTCTGGGGTGGGGGCATGGATGATCAAAGAGGGGTCCACCTAGCAGTTACTCTGGGGAGGGGGCATGGATGATCAAAGAAACGTCCAGCTAGCAGTTACTCTGAGGAGGGGGCATGGATGATCAAAGAGAGGTCCAGCTAGCAGTTACTCTGGCGGGGGACATGGATGATCAAAGAGGGGTCCACCTAGCAGTTACTCTGGCGGGGGACATGAATGATCAAAGAGGGGTCAACCTAGCAGGTACTCTGGCGGGGGACATGAATGATCAAAGAGGGGGCCAGCTAGCAGTTACTCTGGGGAGGGGGCATGGATGATCAAAGAGGGGTCCAGCTAGCAGTTACTCTGGGGAGGGGGCATGGATGACCAAAGAGGGGTCCACCTAGCAGTTACTCTGGTGAGGGGGCATGGTGATCAAAGAAGCGTCTAGGTAGCAGTTACTCTGGGGTGGGGGCATGGATGATCAAAGAGGGGTCCACCTAGCAGTTACTCTGGCGGGGGACATGGATGATCAAAGAGGGGTCAACCTAGCAGGTACTCTGGCGGGGGACATGAATGATCGAAGAGGGGGCCAGCTAGCAGTTACTCTGGGGAGGGGGCATGGATGATCGAAGAGGGGTCCAGCTAACAGTTACTCTGGCGGGGGGCATGGATGATCAAAGAGGAGTCCAACTAGCAGTTACTCTGGCGGGGGACATGGATGATCAAAGAGGGGGCATGCTAGCAGTTACTCTGAGGAGGGGGCATGGATGATCAAAGAGGGGTCAACCTAGCAGGTACTCTGGCGGGGGACATGGATGATCAAAGAGGGGGCATGCTAGCAGTTACTCTGGCGGGGGGCATGGATGATCAAAGAGGGGTCCAACTAGCAGTTACTCTGGCGGGGGACATGGATGATCAAAGAGGGGTCCACCTAGCAGTTACTCTGGGGAGGAGGCATTGATGATCAAAGAGGGGTCTAGCTAGCAGTTACTCTGGCGGGGGACATGGATGATCAAATAGGTGTCCACCTAGCGGTTACTCTGGTGAGGGGCATGGATGATCAAAGAGGGGTCACCTAGCAGTTACTCTGGCGGGGGACATGGATGATCAAAGAGGGGTCCACCTAGCAGGTACTCTGGCGGGGACATGAATGATCAAAGAGGGGTCCAGCTAGCAGTTACTCTGGGGAGGGGGCATGGATGATCAAAGAGGGGTCCACCTAGCAGTTACTCTGGGGAGGGGGCATGGATGATCAAAGAGGGGTCCAGCTAGCAGTTACTCTGGGGAGGGGCATGGATGATCAAAGAGGGGTCACCTAGCAGTTACTCTGGCGGGGGACATGGATGATCAAAGAGGGGTCCACCTAGCAGGTACTCTGGCGGGGACATGGATGATCAAAGAGGGGTCCAGCTAGCAGTTACTCTGGGGAGGGGGCATGGATGATCAAAGAGGGGTCCAGCTAGCAGTTACACTGGGGAGGGGGCATGGATGATCAAAGAGGAGTACACCTAACAGTTACTCTGCGGAGGGGGCATGGATGATCAAAGAGGGGTCCACCTAGCAGTTACTCTGGGGAGGAGGCATTGATGATGAAAGAGGGGTCTAGCTAGCAGTTACTCTGGCGGGGGACATGGATGATCAAATAGGGGTCCACCTAGCGGTTACTCTGGGGAGGGGCATGGATGATCAAAGAGGGGTCACCTAGCAGTTACTCTGACGGAGGACATGGATGATCAAAGAGGGGTCCACCTAGCAGGTACTCTGGCGGGGGACATGGATGATCAAAGAGGGGTCCAGTTAGCAGTTACTCTGGGGAGGGGGCATGAATGATCAAAGAGGGGTCCACCTAGCAGTTACTCTGGTGAGGGGAATGGATGATCAAAGAGGTGTCCAGCTAGCAGTTACTCTGGGAGGGGGCATGGATGATCAAAGAGGGGTCCACCTAGCAGTTACTCTGTTGAGGAGGCATGGATGATCAAAGAGGGGTCCAGCTAGCAGTTACTCTGGGGAGGGGGCATGGATGATCAAAGAGGGGTCCACCTAGCAGTTACTCTGGTGAGGGGGCATGGATGATCAAAGAGGGGTCCAGCTAGCAGTTACTCTGGGGAGGGGGCATGGATGATCAAAGAGGGGTCCACCTAGCAGTTACTCTGGGGAGGGGGCATGGATGATCAAAGAGGGGTCCAGCTAACAGTTACTCGGGCGGGGGGCATGGATGATCAAAGAGGGGTCCAACTAGCAGTTACTCTGGCGGGGGACATGGATGATCAAAGAGGGGCCACCTAGCAGGTACTTGGGCGGGGGACATGGATGATCAAAGAGGGGTCCAGCTAGCAGTTACTCTGGGGAGGGGGCATGGATGATCAAAGAGGGGTCCACCTAGCAGTTACTCTGGTGAGGGGGATAGATGATCAAAGAAGTGTCCAGCTAGCAGTTACTCTGGGGTGGGGGCATGGATGATCAAAGAGGGGTCCACCTAGCAGTTACTCTGGCGGGGGACATGGATGATGAAAGAGGGGTCAACCTAGCAGGTACTTTGGCGGGGGACATGGATGATCAAAGAGGGGGCCAGCTAGCAGTTACTCTGGGGAGGGGCATGGATGATCAAAGAGGGGTCCAGCTAACAGTTACTCTGGCGGGGGGTATGGATGATCAAAGAGGGGTCAAGCTAACAGTTACTCGGGCGGGGGGCATGGATGATCAAAGAGGGGTCCAACTAGCAGTTACTCTGGCGGGGGACATGGATGATCAAATAGGGGTCCACCTAGCGGTTACTCTGG
Source organism: Lineus longissimus (assembly GCF_910592395.1). NCBI lineage: Eukaryota > Metazoa > Nemertea > Pilidiophora > Heteronemertea > Lineidae > Lineus > Lineus longissimus. The sequence goes on along the minus strand of NW_027020281.1, from coordinate 213,604 downwards.
GGAGGGGCATGGATGATCAAAGAGGGGTCACCTAGCAGTTACTCTGGCGGGGGACATGGATGATCAAAGAAGGGTCCACCTAGCAGTTACTCTGGCGGGGGACATGGATGATCAAAGAGGGGTCCAGCTAGCAGTTACTCTGGGGAGGGGGCATGGATGATCAAAGAGGGGTCCACCTAGCAGTTACTCTGGTGAGGGGGCATGGTGATCAAAGAAGCGTCCAGCTAGCAGTTACTCTCGGGTTGGGGCATGGATGATCAAAGAGGGGTCCACCTAGCAGTTACTCTGGCGGGGGACATGGATGATCAAAGAGGGGTCAACCTAGCAGGTACTCTGGCGGGGGACATGAATGATCAAAGAGGGGGCCAGCTAGCAGTTACTCTGGGGAGGGGGCATGGATGATCAAAGAGGGGTCCAGCTAACAGTTACTCTGGCAGGGGCATGGATGATCAAAGAGGGGTCCAACTAGCAGTTACTCTGGCGGGGGACATGGATGATCAAAGAGAGGTCCACCTAGCAGGTACTCGGGCGGGGGACATGGATGATCAAAGAGGGGTCCACCTAGCAGTTACTCTGGCGGGGGACATGGATGATCAAAGAGGGGTCAACCTAAGAGGTACTCTGGCGGGGGACATGGACGATCAAAGAGGGGGCCAGCTAGCAGTTACTCTGGGGAGGGGGCATGGATGATGAAAGAGGGGTCCAGCTAACAGTTACTCTGGCGGGGGCATGGATGATGAAAGAGGGGTCCAACTAGCAGTTACTCTGGCGGGGGACATGGATGATCAAAGAGGGGTCCACCTAGCAGGTACTCGGGCGGGGGACATGGATGATCAAAGAGGGGTCCAGCTAGCAGTTTCTCTGGGGAGGGTGCATGGATGATCAAAGAGGGGTCCACCTAGCAGTTACACTGGTGAGGGGGCATGGATGATCAAAGAGGGGTCCACCTAGCAGTTACTCTGGCGGGGGACATGGATGATCAAAGAGTGGTCAACCTAGCAGGTACTCTGGCGGGGGACATGGATGATCAAAGAGGGGGCCAGCTAGCAGTTACTCTGGGGAGGGGGCATGGATGATCAAAGAGAGGTCCACCTAGCAGTTACTCTGGGGAGGGGGCATGGATGATCAAAGAGGGGTCCACCTAGCAGTTACTCTGGCGGGGGACATGGATGATCAAAGAGGGTTCCAGCTAGCAGCTACTCTGGCGGGGGACATGGATGATCAAAGAGGGGTCCACCTAGCAGTTATTCTGGCGGGGGACATGGATGATCAAAGAGTGGTCCAGCTAGCAGTTACTCTGGGGAGGGGGCATGGATGATCAAAGAGGGGTCCACCTAGCAGTTACTCTGGGGAGGGGGCATGGATGATCAAAGAGGGGTCCACCTTGCAGTTACTCTGGCGGGGGACATGGATGATCAAAGAGGGGTCCACCTAGCAGTTACTCTGGGGAGGGGGCATGGATGATCAAAGAGGGGTACACCTAACAGTTACTCTGCGGAGAGGGCATGGATGATCAACGAGGGGTCAACCTAGCAGTTACTCTGGGGAGGAGGCATTGATGATCAAAGAGGGGTCTAGCTAGCAGTTACTCTGGCAGGGGACATGGATGATCAAATAGGGGTCCACCTAGCGGTTACTCTGGGGAGGGGCATGGATGATCAAAGAGGGGTCACCTAGCAGTTACTTTGGCGGGGGACATGGATGATCAAAGAAGCGTCCAGCTACCAGTTACTCTGGGGTGGGGGCATGGATGATCAAAGAGGGGTCCACCTAGCAGTTACTCTGGGGAGGGGGCATGGATGATCAAAGAGGGGTCCACCTAGCAGTTACTCTGGCGGGGGCATGGATGATCAAAGAGGGGTCCAACTAGCAGTTACTCTGGCGGGGGACATGGATGATCAAAGAGGGGTCCACCTAGCAGGTACTCGGGCGGGGGACATGGATGATCAAAGAGGGGTCCACCTAGCAGTTACTCTGGCGGGGGACATGGATGATCAAAGAGGGGTCAACCTAAGAGGTACTCTGGCGGGGGACATGGACGATCAAAGAGGGGGCCAGCTAGCAGTTACTCTGGGGAGGGGGCATGGATGATCAAAGAGGGGTCCAGCTAACAGTTACTCTGGCGGGGGCATGGATGATCAAAGAGGAGTCCAACTAGCAGTTACTCTGGCGGGGGACATGGATGATCAAAGAGGGGGCATGCTAGCAGTTACTCTGAGGAGGGGGCATGGATGATCAAAGAGGGGTCAACCTAGCAGGTACTCTGGCGGGGGACATGGATGATCAAAGAGGGAGCATGCTAGCAGTTACTCTGGCGGGGGGGCATGGATGATCAAAGAGGGGTCCAACTAGCAGTTACTCTGGCGGGGGACATGGATGATCAAAGAGGGGTCCACCTAGCAGTTACTCTGGGGAGGAGGCATTGATGATCAAAGAGGGGTCTAGCTAGCAGTTACTCTGGCGGGGGACATGGATGATCAAATAGGGGTCCACCTAGCGGTTACTCTGGGGAGGGGCATGGATGATCAAAGAGGGGTCACCTAGCAGTTACTCTGGCGGGGGACATGGATGATCAAAGAGGGGTCCACCTAGCAGGTACTCTGGCGGGGGACATGGATGATCAAAGATGGGTCCAGCTAGCAGTTACGCTGGGGAGGGGCATGGATGATCAAAGTGGGGTCCAGCTAACAGTTACTCTGGCGGGGGGCATGGATGATCAAAGAGGGGTCCAACTAGCAGTTACTCTGGCGGGGGACATGGATGATCAAAGAGGGGTCCACCTAGCAGGTACTCGGGCGGGGGACATGGATGATCAAAGAGGGGTCCACCTAGCAGTTACTCTGAGGAGGGGGCATGGATGATCAAAGAGGGGTCAACCTAGCAGGTACTCTGGCGGGGGACATGGATGATCAAAGAGGGGGCATGCTAGCAGTTACTCTGGCAGGGGGGGCATGGATGATCAAAGAGGGGTCCAACTAGCAGTTACTCTGGCGGGGAACATGGATGATCAAAGAGGGGTCCACCTAGCAGTTACTCTGGGGAGGAGGCATTGATGATCAAAGAGGGGTCTAGCTAGCAGTTACTCTGGCGGGGGACATGGATGATCAAATAGGGGTCCACCTAGCGGTTACTCTGGGGAGGGGCATGGATGATCAAAGAGGGGTCACCTAGCAGTTACTCTGGCGGGGGACATGGATGATCAAAGAGGGGTCCACCTAGCAGGTACTCTGGCGGGGGACATGGATGATCAAAGAGGGGTCCAGCTAGCAGTTACTCTGGGGAGGGGGCATGGATGATCAAAGAGGGGTCCACCTAGCAGTTACTCTGGTGAGGGGCATGGATGATCAAAGAAGCGTCCAGCTAGCAGTTACTCTGGGGTGGGGGCATGGATGATCAAAGAGGGGTCCACCTAGCAGTTACTCTGGCGGGGGACATGGATGATCAAAGAGGGGTCAACCTAGCAGGTACTCTGGCGGGGGACATGAATGATCAAAGAGGGGGCCAGCTAGCAGTTACTCTGGGGAGGGGGCATGGATGATCAAAGAGGGGTCCAGCTAACAGTTACTCTGGCGGGGGGCATGGATGATCAAAGAGGGGTCCAACTAGCAGTTACTCTGGCGGGGGACATGGATGATCAAATAGGGGTCCACCTAGCGGTTACTCTGGGGAGGGGCACGGATGATCAAAGAGGGGTCACCTAGCAGTTACTCTGGCGGGGGACATGAATGATCAAAGAGGGGTCCAGCTAGCAGTTACTCTGGGGAGGGGGCATGGATGATCAAAGAGGGGTCCACCTAGCAGTTACTCTGGCGGGGGACATGGATGATCAAATAGGGGTCCACCTAGCAGTTACTCTGGCGGGGGACATGAATGATCAAAGAAGCGTCCAGCTAGCAGTTACTCTGGGGTGGGCGCATGGATGATCAAAGAGGGGTCCACCTAGCAGTTACTCTGGCGGGGGACATGGATGATCAAAGAGGGGTCCAACTAGCAGTTACTCTGGCGGGGGACATGGATGATCAAAGAGGGGTCCACCTAGCAGGTACTCGGGAGGGGGACATGGATGATCATAGAGGGGTCCAGCTAGCAGTTACTCTGGGGAGGGGGCATGGATGATCAAAGAGGGGTCCACCTAGCAGTTACTCTGGGGAGGGGGCATGGATGATTAAAGAGGGGTCCAGCTAGCAGTTACTCTGGAGGGGGACATGGATGATCAAAGAGGGGTCCACGTAGCAGTTATTCTGGCGGGGGATATGGATGATCAAAGAATGGTCCAGCTAGCAGTTACTCTGGGGGGGTCATGGATGATCAAGGAGGGGTCCAGCTAGCAGTTACTCTGGGGGGGACATGGATGATCAAGGAGGGGTCCAGCTTGCAGTTACTCTGGCGGGGGACATGGATGATCAAAGAGGGTTCCAGCTAGCAGTTACTCTGGCGGGGGACATGGATGATCAAAGAGGGGTCAACCTAGCAGGTACTCTGGCGGGGGACATGGATGATCAAATAGGGGTCCACCTAGCAGGTACTCTCGCGGGGGACATGAATGATCAAAGAGGGGTCCAGCTAGCAGTTACTCTGGGGAGGGGGCATGGATGATCAAAGAGGGGTCCACCTAGCAGGTACTCTGGCGGGGGACATGGATGATCAAAGAGGGGTCCACCTAGCAGGTACTCTGGCGGGGGACATGGATGATCAAGGAGGGGTCCACCTAGCAGTTACTCTTGCGGGGGACATGGATGATCAAAGAGGGGTCAACCTAGCAGGTACTCTGGCGGGGGACATGAATGATCAAAGAGGGGTCCAGCTAGCAGTTACTCTGGGGTGGGGGCATGGATGATAAAAGAGGGGTCCACCTAGCAGTTACTCTGGCGGGGGACATGGATGATCAAAGAGGGGTCAACCTAGCAGGTACTCTGGCGGGGGACATGAATGATCAAAGAGGGGGCCAGCTAGCAGTTACGCTGGGGAGGGGGCATGGATGATCAAAGAGGGGTCCAGCTAACAGTTACTCTGGCGGGGGGCATGGATGATCAAAGAGGGGTCCAACTAGCAGTTACTCTGGCGGGGGACATGGATGATCAAAGAGGGGTCCACCTAGCAGGTACTCGGGCGGGGGACATGGATGATCAAAGAGGGGTCCAGCTAGCAGTTACTCTGAGGAGGGGGCATGGATGATCAAAGAGGGGTCAACCTAGCAGGTACTCTGGCGGGGGACATGGATGATCAAAGAGGGGGCATGCTGGCAGTTACTCTGGCGGGGGGGGGCATGGATGATCAAAGAGGGGTCCAACTAGCAGTTACTCTGGCGGGGAACATGGATGATCAAAGAGGGGTCCACCTAGCAGTTACTCTGGGGAGGAGGCATTGATGATCAAAGAGGGGTCTAGCTAGCAGTTACTCTGGCGGGGGACATGGATGATCAAATAGGGGTCCACCTAGCGGTTACTCTGGGGAGGGGCATGGATGATCAAAGAGGGGTCACCTAGCAGTTACTCTGGCGGGGGACATGGATGATCAAAGAGGGGTCCACCTAGCAGGTACTCTGGCGGGGGACATGGATGATCAAAGAGGGGTCCAGCTAGCAGTTACTCTGGGGAGGGGGCATGGATGATCAAAGAGGGGTCCACCTAGCAGTTACTCTGGTGAGGGGGCATGGATGATCAAAGAAGCGTCCAGCTAGCAGTTACTCTGGGGTGGGGGCATGGATGATCAAAGAGGGGTCCACCTAGCAGTTACTCTGGCGGGGGACATGGATGATCAAAGAGGGGTCAACCTAGCAGGTACTCCGGCGGGGGACATGAATGATCAAAGAAGGGGCCAGCTAGCAGTTACTCTGGGGAGGGGGCATGGATGATCAAAGAGGGGTCCAGCTAACAGTTACTCGGGCGGGGGGCATGGATGATCAAAGAGGGGTCCAACTAGCGGTTACTCTGGCGGGGGACATGGATGATCAAATAGGGGTCCACCTAGCGGTTACTCTGGGGAGGGCCACGGATGATCAAAGAGGGGTCACCTAGCAGTTACTCTGGCGGGGGACATGGATGATCAAAGAGGGGTCCACCTAGCAGTTACTCTGGCGGGGGACATGGATGATCAAAGAGGGGTCCAGCTAGCAGTTACTCTGGGGAGGGGGCATGGATGATCAAAAAGGGGTCCAACTAGCAGTTACTCTAGCGGGGGACATGGATGATCAAAGAGGGGTCGACCTAGCAGGTACTCGGGCGGGGGACATGGATGATCAAAGAGGGGTCCAGCTAGCAGTTACTCTGAGGAGGGGGCATGGATGATCAAAGAGGGGTCAACCAAGCAGGTACTCTGGCGGGGGACATGGATGATCAAAGAGGGGGCATGCTAGAAGTTATTCTGGCGGGGGGCATGGATGATCAAAGAGGGGTCCAACTAGCAGTTACTCTGGCGGGGGACATGGATGATCAAAGAGGGGTCCACCTAGCAGTTACTCTGGGGAGGAGGCATTGATGATCAAAGAGGGGTCTAGCTAGCAATTACTCTGGCGGGGGACATGGATGATCAAATAGGTGTCCACCTAGCGGTTACTCTGGGGAGGGGCATGGATGATCAAAGAGGGGTCACCTAGCAGTTACTCTGGCGGGGGACATGGATGATCAAAGAGGGGTCCACCTAGCAGGTACTCTGGCGGGGGACATGGATGATCAAAGAGGGGTCCAGCTAGCAGTTACTCTGGGGAGGGGGCATGGATGATCAAAGAGGGGTCCACCTAGCAGTTACTCTGGTGAGGGGGCATGGATGATCAAAGAAGCGTTCAGCTAGCAGTTACTCTGGGGTGGGGGCATGGATGATCAAAGAGGGGTCCACCTAGCAGTTACTCTGGCGGGGGACATGGATGATCAAAGAGGGGTCAACCTAGCAGGTACTCTGGCGGGGGACATAAATGATCAAAGAGGGGGCCAGCTAGCAGTTACTCTGGGGAGGGGGCATGGATGATCAAAGAGGGGTCCAGCTAACAGTTACTCGGGCGGGGGGCATGGATGATCAAAGAGGGGTCCAACTAGCAGTTACTCTGGCGGGGCACATGGATGATCAAATAGGGGTCCAGCTAGCAGTTACTCTGGGGTGGGGGCATGGATGATCAAAGAGGGGTCCACCTAGCAGTTACTCTGGCGGGGGACATGGATGATCAAAGAGGGGTCAACCTAGCAGGTACTCTGGCGGGGGACATGAATGATCAAAGAGGGGGCCAGCTAGCAGTTACTCTGGGGAGGGGGCATGGATGATCAAAGAGGGGTCCAGCTAACAGTTACTCGGGCGGGGGGCATGGATGATCAAAGAGGGGTCCAACTAGCAGTTACTCTGGCGGGGCACATGGATGATCAAATAGGGGTCCACCTAGCGGTTACTCTGGGGAGGGGCACGGATGATCAAAGAGGGGTCACCTAGCAGTTACTCTGGCGGGGGACATGGATGATCAAAGAGGGGTCCACCTAGCAGGTACTCTGGCGGGGGACAGGGATGATCAAAGAGGGGTCCAGCTAGCAGTTACTCTGGGGAGGGGGCATGGATGATCAAAGAGGGGTCCACCTAGCAGTTACTCTGGTGGGCATGGTGATCAAAGAAGCGTCCAGCTAGCAGTTACTCTGGGGTGGGGGCATGGATAATCAAAGAGGGGTCCACCTAGCAGTTACTCTGGCGGGGGACATGGATGATCAAAGAGGGGTCAACCTAGCAGGTACTCTGGCGGGGGACATGAATGATCAAAGAGGGGGCCAGCTAGCAGTTACTCTGGGGAGGGGGCATGGATGATCAAAGAGGGGTCCAGCTAACAGTTACTCTGGCGGGGGGCATGGATGATCAAAGAGGGGTCCAACTAGCAGTTACTCTGGCGGGGGACATGGATGATCAAATAGGGGTCCACCTAGCGGTTACTCTGGGGAGGGGCACGGATGATCAAAGAGGGGTCACCTAGCAGTTACTCTGGCGGGGGACATAAATGATCAAAGAGGGGTCCAGCTAGCAGTTACTCTGGGGAGGGGGCATGGATGATCAAAGAGGGGTACACCTAGCAGTTACTCTGGTGAGGGGGCATGGTGATCAAAGAAGCGTCCAGCTAGCAGTTACTCTGGGGTGGGCGCATGGATGATCAAAGAGGGGTCCACCTAGCAGTTACTCTGGCGGGGGACATGGATGATCAAAGAGGGGTCCAACTAGCAGTTACTCTGGCGGGGGACATGGATGATCAAAGAGGGGTCCACCTAGCAGGTACTCGGGCGGGGGACATGGATGATCATAGAGGGGTCCAGCTAGCAGTTACTCTGGGGAGGGGGCATGGATGATCAAAGAGGGGTCCACCTAGCAGTTACTCTGGGGAGGGGGCATGGATGATTAAAGAGGGGTCCAGCTAGCAGTTACTCTGGAGGGGGACATGGATGATCAAAGAGGGGTCCACGTAGCAGTTATTCTGGCGGGGGATATGGATGATCAAAGAATGGTCCAGCTAGCAGTTACTCTGGGGGGGTCATGGATGATCAAGGAGGGGTCCAGCTAGCAGTTACTCTGGGGGGGGCATGGATGATCAAGGAGGGGTCCAGCTTGCAGTTACTCTGGCGGGGGACATGGATGATCAAAGAGGGTTCCAGCTAGCAGTTACTCTGGCGGGGGACATGGATGATCAAAGAGGGGTCAACCTAGCAGGTACTCTGGCGGGGGACATGGATGATCAAAGAGGGGTCCACCTAGCAGGTACTCTCGCGGGGGACATGAATGATCAAAGAGGGGTCCAGCTAGCAGTTACTCTGGGGAGGGGGCATGGATGATCAAAGAGGGGTCCACCTAGCAGGTACTCTGGCGGGGGACATGGATGATCAAAGAGGGGTCCACCTAGCAGGTACTCTGGCGGGGGACATGGATGATCAAGGAGGGGTCCACCTAGCAGTTACTCTTGCGGGGGACATGGATGATCAAAGAGGGGTCAACCTAGCAGGTACTCTGGCGGGGGACATGAATGATCAAAGAGGGGTCCAGCTAGCAGTTACTCTGGGGTGGGGGCATGGATGATCAAAGAGGGGTCCACCTAGCAGTTACTCTGGCGGGGGACATGGATGATCAAAGAGGGGTCAACCTAGCAGGTACTCTGGCGGGGGACATGAATGATCAAAGAGGGGGCCAGCTAGCAGTTACGCTGGGGAGGGGGCATGGATGATCAAAGAGGGGTCCAGCTAACAGTTACTCTGGCGGGGGGCATGGATGATCAAAGAGGGGTCCAACTAGCAGTTACTCTGGCGGGGGACATGGATGATCAAAGAGGGGTCCACCTAGCAGGTACTCGGGCGGGGGACATGGATGATCAAAGAGGGGTCCAGCTAGCAGTTACTCTGAGGAGGGGGCATGGATGATCAAAGAGGGGTCAACCTAGCAGGTACTCTGGCGGGGGACATGGATGATCAAAGAGGGGGCATGCTAGCAGTTACTCTGGCGGGGGGGGGGGGGCATGGATGATCAAAGAGGGGTCCAACTAGCAGTTACTCTGGCGGGGAACATGGATGATCAAAGAGGGGTCCACCTAGCAGTTACTCTGGGGAGGAGGCATTGATGATCAAAGAGGGGTCTAGCTAGCAGTTACTCTGGCGGGGGACATGGATGATCAAATAGGGGTCCACCTAGCGGTTACTCTGGGGAGGGGCATGGATGATCAAAGAGGGGTCACCTAGCAGTTACTCTGGCGGGGGACATGGATGATCAAAGAGGGGTCCACCTAGCAGGTACTCTGGCGGGGGACATGGATGATCAAAGAGTGGTCCAGCTAGCAGTTACTCTGGGGAGGGGGCATGGATGATCAAAGAGGGGTCCACCTAGCAGTTACTCTGGTGAGGGGGCATGGATGATCAAAGAAGCGTCCAGCTAGCAGTTACTCTGGGGTGGGGGCATGGATGATCAAAGAGGGGTCCACCTAGCAGTTACTCTGGCGGGGGACATGGATGATCAAAGAGGGGTCCACCTAGCAGTTACTCTGGCGGGGGACATGGATGATCAAAGAGGGGTCCAGCTAACAGTTACTCGGGCGGGGGGCATGGATGATCAAAGAGGGGTCCAACTAGCGGTTACTCTGGCGGGGGACATTGATGATCAAATAGGGGTCCACCTAGCGGTTACTCTGGGGAGGGCCACGGATGATCAAAGAGGGGTCACCTAGCAGTTACTCTGGCGGGGGACATGGATGATCAAAGAGGGGTCCACCTAGCAGTTACTCTGGCGGGGGACATGGATGATCAAAGAGGGGTCCAGCTAGCAGTTTCTCTGGGGAGGGGGCATGGATGATCAAAGAGGGGTCCAGCTAACAGTTACTCGGGCGGGGGGCATGGATGATCAAAGAGGGGTCCAACTAGCAGTTACTCTAGCGGGGGACATGGATGATCAAAGAGGGGTCCACCTAGCAGGTACTCGGGCGGGGGACATGGATGATCAAAGAGGGGTCCAGCTAGCAGTTACTCTGAGGAGGGGGCATGGATGATCAAAGAGGGGTCAACCTAGCAGGTACTCTGGCGGGGGACATGGATGATCAAAGAGGGGGCATGCTAGAAGTTATTCTGGCGGGGGGCATGGATGATCAAAGAGGGGTCCAACTAGCAGTTACTCTGGCGGGGGACATGGATGATCAAAGAGGGGTCCACCTAGCAGTTACTCTGGGGAGGAGGCATTGATGATCAAAGAGGGGTCTAGCTAGCAATTACTCTGGCGGGGGACATGGATGATCAAATAGGTGTCCACCTAGCGGTTACTCTGGGGAGGGGCATGGATGATCAAAGAGGGGTCACCTAGCAGTTACTCTGGCGGGGGACATGGATGATCAAAGAGGAGTCCACCTAGCAGGTACTCTGGCGGGGGACATGGATGATCAAAGAGGGGTCCAGCTAGCAGTTACTCTGGGGAGGGGGCATGGATGATCAAAGAGGGGTCCACCTAGCAGTTACTCTGGTGAGGGGGCATGGATGATCAAAGAAGCGTCCAGCTAGCAGTTACTCTGGGGTGGGGGCATGGATGATCAAAGAGGGGTCCACCTAGCAGTTACTCTGGCGGGGGACATGGATGATCAAAGAGGGGTCAACCTAGCAGGTACTCTGGCGGGGGACATGAATGATCAAAGAGGGGGCCAGCTAGCAGCTACTCTGGGGAGGGGGCATGGATGATCAAAGAGGGGTCCAGCTAACAGTTACTCGGGCGGGGGGCATGGATGATCAAAGAGGGGTCCAACTAGCAGTTACTCTGGCGGGGCACATGGATGATCAAATAGGGGTCCAGCTAGCAGTTACTCTGGGGTGGGGGCATGGATGATCAAAGAGGGGTCCACCTAGCAGTTACTCTGGCGGGGGACATGGATGATCAAAGAGGGGTCAACCTAGCAGGTACTCTGGCGGGGGACATGAATGATCAAAGAGGGGGCCAGCTAGCAGTTACTCTGGGGAGGGGGCATGGATGATCAAAGAGGGGTCCAGCTAACAGTAACTCGGGCGGGGGGCATGGATGATCAAAGAGGGGTCCAACTAGCAGTTATTCTGGCGGGGGACATGGATGATCAAAGAGTGGTCCAGCTAGCAGTTAGTCTTGGGGGGGGAACATGGATGATCAAGGAGGGGTCCACCTAGCAGTTACTCGGGGGGGGGGGCATGGATGATCAAAGAGGGGTCCACCTAACAGTTACTCTGGCGGGGGACATGGATGATCAAAGAGGGGTCCAGCTAGCAGTTACTCTGGGGAGGGGGCATGGATGATCAAAGAGGGGTCCACCTAGCAGTTACTCCGGGGAGGGGGCATGGATGATCAAAGAGGGGTCCAACTAGCAGTTACTCTGGCGGGGGACATGGATGATCAAAGAGGGGTCCACCTAGCGGGTACTCTGGCGTGGGACATGGATGATCAAAGAGGGGTCCAGCTAGCAGTTACTCTGGGGAGGGGGCATGGATGATCAAAGAGGGGTCCACCTAGCAGTTACTCCGGGGAGGGGGCATGGATGATCAAAGAGGGGTCCACCTAGCAGTTACTCTGGCGAGGGACATGGATGATCAAGGAGGGGTCCACCTAGCAGTTAATCTGGGGAGGGGGCATGGATGATCAAAGAGGGGTCCACCTAGCAGTTGCTAGCAGTTACTCTGGCGGGGGACATGGATGATCAAAGAGGGGTCCACCTAGCAGTTACTGTGGCGGGGGACATGGATGATCAAAGAGTGGTCCAGCTAGCAGTTACTCTGGGGGGGGACATGGATGATCAAGGAGGGGTCCAGCTAGCAGTTACTCTGGGGGGGGGACATGGATGATCAAGGAGGGGTCCAGCTAGCAGTTACTCTGGCAGGGGACATGGATGATCAAAGAGGGGTCCAGCTAGCAGTTACTCTGGGGGGACATGGATGATCAAAGAGGGTTCCAGCTAGCAGTTACTCTGGGACATGGATGATCAAGGAGGGGTCCACCTAGCAGTTACTCTGGCGGGGGACATGGATGATCAAAGAGTGGTCCAGCTAGCAGTTACTCTGGGGCGGGGACATGGATGATCAAGGAGGGGTCCAGCTAGCAGTTACTCTGGTGAGGGGGCATGGATGATCAAAGAGGGGTCCACCTGGCAGTTACTCTTGTGAGGGGGCATGGATGCTCAAAGAAGTGTCAAGCTAGCAGTTACTCTGGGGTGGGGGCATGGATGATCAAAGAGGGGTCCACCTAGCAGTTACTCTGGCGGGGGACATGGATGATCAAAGAGGGGTCCAACTAGCAGTTACTCTGGCGGGGGACATGGATGATCAAGGAGGGGTCCACCAAGCAGGTACTCGGGCGGGGGACATGGATGATCAAAGAGGGGTCCAGCTAGCAGTTACTCTGGGGAGGGGGCATGGATGATCAAAGAGGGGTCCACCTAGCAGTTACTCTAGGGAGGGGGCATGGATGATCAAAGAGGGGTCCACCTAGCAGTTACTCTGGCGGAGGACATGGATGATCAATGAGGGTTCCAGCTAGCAGCTACTCTGGAGGGGGACATGGATGATCAAAGAGGGGTCCACGTAGCAGTTATTCTGACGGGGGACATGGATGATCAAAGAGTGGTCCAGCTAGCATTTACTCTGGGGGGGGGTCATGGATGATCAAGGAGGGGTCCAGCTAGCAGTTACTCTGGGGGGACATGGATGATCAAGGAGGGGTCCAGCTTGCAGTTACTCTGGCGGGGGACATGGATGATTTAAAGAGGGGTCCAGCTAGCAGTTACTCTGGGGGGGACATGAATGATCAAAGAGGGTTCCAGCTAGCAGTTACTCTGGCGGGGGACATGGATGATCAAAGAGGGGTCAACCTAGCAGGTACTCTGGCGGGGGACATGGATGATCAAAGAGGGGGCATGCTAGCAGTTACTCTGGCGGGGGGGCATGGATGATCAAAGAGGGGTCCAACTAGCAGTTACTCTGGCAGGGGACATGGATGATCAAAGAGGGGTCCACCTAGCAGGTACTCTGGCGGGGGACATGAATGATCAAAGAGGGGTCCAGCTAGCAGTTACTCTGGGGAGGGGGCATGGATGATCAAAGAGGGGTCCACCTAGCAGTTACTCTGGGGAGGGGGCATGGATGATCAAAGAGGGGTCCACCTAGCAGTTACTCTGGCGGGGGACATGGATGATCAAGGAGGGGTCCACCTAGCAGTTACTCTGGGGAGGGGGCATGGATGATCAAAGAGCGGTCCACCTAGCAGTTACTCTGGGGAGGGGGCATTGATGATCAAAGAGGGGTCCACCTAGCAGTACCTCTGATCTGGGGAGGGGGCATGGATGATCAAAGAGGAGTCCACCTAGAAGTTACTCTGGGGAGGGGAAATGGATGATCAAAGAGGGGTCCACCTTGCAGTTACTCTGGGGAGGGGCATGGATGATCAAAGAGGGGTCCACCTAGCAGTTACTCTGGGGAGGGGGCATGGATGATCAAAGAGGGGTCCACCTAGCAGTTACTCTGGCGGGGGACATGGATGATCAAAGAGGGTTCCAGCTAGCAGTTACTCTGGCGGGGGACATGGATGATCAAAGAGGTGTCCACCTAGCAGCTATTCTGGCGGGGGACATGGATGATCAAAGAGTGGTCCAGATAGCAGTTAGTCTGGGGGGGGGACATGGATGATCAAAGAGGGGTCCAGCTAGCAGTTACTCTGGGGGGACATGGATGATCAAAGAGGGTTCCAGCTAGCAGTTACTTTGGGACATGGATGATCAAGGAGGGGTCCACCTAGCAGTTACTCTGGCGGGGGACATGGATGATCAAAGAGTGGTCCAGCTAGCAGTTACTCTGGGGCGGGGACATGGATGATCAAGGAGGGGTCCAGCTAGCAGTTACTCTGGTGAGGGGGCATGGATGATCAAAGAGGGGTCCACCTGGCAGTTACTCTTGTGAGGGGGCATGGATGCTCAAAGAAGTGTCAAGCTAGCAGTTACTCTGGGGTGGGGGCATGGATGATCAAAGAGGGGTCCACCTAGCAGTTACTCTGGCGGGGGACATGGATGATCAAAGAGGGGTCCAACTAGCAGTTACTCTGGCGGGGGACATGGATGATCAAGGAGGGGTCCACCAAGCAGGTACTCGGGCGGGGGACATGGATGATCAAAGAGGGGTCCAGCTAGCAGTTACTCTGGGGAGGGGGCATGGATGATCAAAGAGGGGTCCACCTAGCAGTTACTCTAGGGAGGGGGCATGGATGATCAAAGAGGGGTCCACCTAGCAGTTACTCTGGCAGGGGACATGGATGATCAATGAGGGTTCCAGTTAGCAGCTACTCTGGAGGGGGACATGGATGATCAAAGAGGGGTCCACGTAGCAGTTATTCTGACGGGGGACATGGATGATCAAAGAGTGGTCCAGCTAGCATTTACTCTGGGGGGGGGGCATGGATGATCAAGGAGGGGTCCAGCTAGCAGTTACTCTGGGGGGACATGGATGATCAAGGAGGGGTCCAGCTTGCAGTTACTCTGGCGGGGGACATGGATGATTTAAAGAGGGGTCCAGCTAGCAGTTACTCTGGGGGGGACATGAATGATCAAAGAGGGTTCCAGCTAGCAGTTATTCTGGCGGGGGACATGGATGATCAAAGAGGGGTCAACCTAGCAGGTACTCTGGCGGGGGACATGGATGATCAAAGAGGGGGCATGCTAGCAGTTACTCTGGCGGGGGGGCATGGATGATCAAAGAGGGGTCCAACTAGCAGTTACTCTGGCGGGGGACATGGATGATCAAAGAGGGGTCCACCTAGCAGGTACTCTGGCGGGGGACATGAATGATCAAAGAGGGGTCCAGCTAGCAGTTACTCTGGGGAGGGGGCATGGATGATCAAAGAGGGGTCCACCTAGCAGTTACTCTGGGGAGGGGGCATGGATGATCAAAGAGGGGTCCACCTAGCAGTTACTCTGGCGGGGGACATGGATGATCAAGGAGGGGTCCACCTAGCAGTTATTCTGGGGAGGGGGCATGGATGATCAAAGAGCGGTCCACCTAGCAGTTACTCTGGGGAGGGGGCATTGATGATCAAAGAGGGGTCCACCTAGCAGTTACTCTGATCTGGGGAGGGGGCATGGATGATCAAAGAGGAGTCCACCTAGAAGTTACTCTGGGGAGGGGAAATGGATGATCAAAGAGAGTTCCACCTTGCAGTTACTCTGGGGAGGGGCATGGATGATCAAAGAGGGGTCCACCTAGCAGTTACTCTGGGGAGGGGGCATGGATGATCAAAGAGGGATCCACCTAGCAGTTACTCTGGCGGGGGACATGGATGATCAAAGAGGGTTCCAGCTAGCAGTTACTCTGGCGGGGGACATGGATGATCAAAGAGGTGTCCACCTAGCAGCTATTCTGGCGGGGGACATGGATGATCAAAGAGTGGTCCAGATAGCAGTTAGTCTGGGGGGGGGACATGGATGATCAAGGAGGGGTCCAGCTAGCAGTTACTCTGGGTGTGACATGGATGATCAAGGAGGGGTCCAGCTAGCAGTTACTCTGGCGGGGGCAATGGATGATCAAAGAGGGGTCCAGGTAGCAGTTACTCTAGGGGGGACATGGATGATCAAAGAGGGTTCCAGCTAGCATTTACTCTGGGGGGGGGTCATGGATGATCAAGGAGGGGTCCAGCTAGCATTTACTCTGGGGGGACATGGATGATCAAGAAGGGGTCCAGCTTGCAGTTACTCTGGCGGGGGACATGGATGATCAAAGAGGGGTCCAGCTAGCAGTTACTCTGGGGGGGACATGGATGATCAAAGAGGGGTCCAGCTAGCAGTTACTCTGGCGGGGGACATGGATGATCAAAGAGGGGTCGACCTAGCAGGTACTCTGGCGGGGGACATGGATGATCAAAGAGGGGGCATGCTAGCAGTTACTCTGGCGGGGGGGGCATGGATGATCAAAGAGGGGTCCAACTAGCAGTTACTCTGGCGGGGGACATGGATGATCAAAGAGGGGTCCACCTAGCAGGTACTCTGGCGGGGGACATGAATGATCAAAGAGGGGTCCAGCTAGCAGTTACTCTGGGGAGGGGGCATGGATGATCAAAGAGGGGTCCACCTGCAGTTACTCTGGGGAGGGGGCATGGATGATCAAAGAGGGGTCCACCTAGCAGTTACTCTGGCGGGGGACATGGATGATCAAGGAGGGGTCCACCTAGCAGTTACTCTGGGGAGGGGGCATGGATGATCAAAGAACGGTCCACCTAGCAGTTACTCTGGGGAGGGGGCATTGATGATCAAAGAGGGGTCCACCTAGCAGTTACTCTGATCTAGGGAGGGGGCATGGATGATCAAAGAGGAGTCCACCTAGAAGTTACTCTGGGGAGGGGAAATAGATGATCAAAGAGGGGTCCACCTTGCAGTTACTCTGGGGAGGGGCATGGATGATCAAAGAGGGGTCCACCTAGCAGTTACTCTGGGGAGGGGGCATGGATGATCAAAGAGGGGTCCACCTAGCAGTTACTCTGGCGGGGGACATGGATGATCAAAGAGGGTTCCAGCTAGCAGTTGCTCTAGCGGGGGACATGGATGATCAAAGAGGTGTCCACCTAGCAGTTATTCTGGCGGGCGACATGGATGATCAAAGAGTGGTCCAGCTAGCAGTTAGTCTGGGGGGGGGGGGACATGGATGATCAAGGAGGGGTCCAGCTAGCAGTTACTCTGGGTGTGACATTGATGATCAAGGAGGGGTCCAGCTAGCAGTTACTCTGGCGGGGGCCATGGATGATCAAAGAGGGGTCCAGCTAGCAGTTACTCTAGGGGGGACATGGATGATCAAAGAGGGTTCCAGCTGGCAGTTACTTTGGCGGGGGACATGGATGATCAAAGAGGGGTCAACTTAGCAGGTACTATGACGGGGGACATGGATGATCAAAGAGGGGGCATGCTAGCAGTTACTCTAGGGAGGGGGCATGGATGATCAAAGAGGGGTCCAGCTAGCAGTTACTCTCGGGAGGGGGCATGGATGATCAAAGAGGGGTCCACCTAGCAGTAACTCGGGGGGGGGGGGGATGGATGATCAAAGAGGGGTCCACCTAACAGTTACTCTGGCGGGGGACATGGATGATCAAAGAGGGGTCCAGCTAGCAGTTACTCTGGGGAGGGGGCATGGATGATCAAAGAGGGGTCCACCTAGCAGTTACTCCGGGGAGGGGGCATGGATGATCAAAGAGGGGTCCAACTAGCAGTTACTCTGGCGGGGGACATGGATGATCAAAGAGGGGTCCACCTAGCAGGTACTCTGGCGTGGGATATGGATGATCAAAGAGGGGTCCAGTTAGCAGTTACTCTGGGGAGGGGGCATGGATGATCAAAGAGGGGTCCACCTAGCAGTTACTCCGGGGAGGGGGCATGGATGATCAAAGAGGGGTCCACCTAGCAGTTACTCTGGCGGGGGACATGGATGATCAAGGAGGGGTCCACCTAGCAGTTACTCTGGGGAGGGGGCATGGATGATCAAAGAGGGGTCCACCTAGCAGTTGCTAGCAGTTACTCTGGCGGGGGACATGGATGATCAAAGAGGGGTCCACCTAGCAGTTACTGTGGCGGGGGACATGGATGATCAAAGAGTGGTCCAGCTAGCAGTTACTCTGGGGAGGGGGACATGGATGATCAAGGAGGGGTCCAGCTAGCAGTTACTCTGGGGGGGACATGGATGATCAAGGAGGGGTCTAGCTAGCAGTTACTCTGGCAGGGGACATGGATGATCAAAGAGGGGTCCAGCTAGCAGTTACTCTGGGAGGACATGGATGATCAAAGAGGGTTCCAGCTAGCAGTTACTCTGGGACATGGATGATCAAGGAGGGGTCCACCTAGCAGTTACTCTGGCGGGGGACATGGATGATCAAAGAGTGGTCCAGCTAGCAGTTACTCTGGGGCGGGGACATGGATGATCAAGGAGGGGTCCAACTAGCAGTTACTCTGGGGGGACATGGATGATCAAGGAGGGGTCCAGCTAGCAGTTACTCTGGCGGGGGACATGGATGATCAAAGAGGGGTCCAGCTAGCAGTTAATCTGGGGGGGACATGGATGAACAAGGGGGGTCCAGCTAGCAGTTACTCTGGGGCAGGGACATGGATGATCAAGGAGGGGTCCGGCTAGCAGTTACTCTGGGGGGACATGGATGATCAAGGAGGGGTCCAGCTAGCAGTTACTCTGGCGGGGGACATGGGTGATCAAATTGGATTCCACCTAGCAGTTACTCTGGCGGGGGATATGGATGATCAAAGAGGGGTCCAACTAGCAGTTACTCTGGCGGGGGACATGGATGATCAAAGAGGGGTCCACCTAGCAGGTACTCTGGCGGGGGACATGAATGATCAAAGAGGGGTCCAGCTAGCAGTTACTCTGGGGAGGGGGCATGGATGATCAAAGAGGGGTCCACCTAGCAGTTACTCTGGGGAGGGGGCATGGATGATCAAAGAGGGGTCCACCTAGCAGTTACTCTGGCGGGGGACATGGATGATCAAGGAGGGGTCCACCTAGCAGTTACTCTGGGGAGGGGGCATGGATGATCAAAGAGCGGTCCACCTAGCAGTTACTCTGGGGAGGGGGCATTGATGATCAAAGAGGGGTCCACCTAGCAGTTACTCTGATCTGGGGAGGGGGCATAGATGATCAAAGAGGAGTCCACCTAGAAGTTACTCTGGGGAGGGGAAATGGATGATCAAAGAGGGGTCCACCTTGCAGTTACTGTGGGGAGGGGCATGGATGATCAAAGAGGGGTCCACCTAGCAGTTACTCTGGGGAGGGGGCATGGATGATCAAAGAGGGGTCCACCTAGCAGTTACTCTGGCGGGGGACATGGATGATCAAAGAGGGTTCCAGCTAGCAGTTACTCTGGCGGGAGACATGGATGATCAAAGAGGTGTCCACCTAGCAGTTATTCTGGCGGGGGACATGGATGATCAAAGAGTGGTCCAGCTAGCAGTTAGTCTTGGGGGGGGGGGGGACATGGATGATCAAGGAGGGGTCCAGCTAGCAGTTACTCTGGGTGTGACATGGATGATCAAGGAGGGGTCCAGCTAGCAGTTACTCTGGCGGGGGCCATGGATGATCAAAGAGGGGTCCAGCTAGCAGTTACTCTAGGGGGGACATGGATGATCAAAGAGGGTTCCAGCTAGCAGTTACTTTGGCAGGGGACATGGATGATCAAAGAGGGGTCAACCTAGCAGGTACTATGACGGGGGACATGGATGATCAAAGAGGGGGCATGCTAGCAGTTACTCTAGGGAGGGGGCATGGATGATCAAAGAGGGGTCCAGCTAGCAGTTACTCTCGGGAGGGGGCATGGATGATCAAAGAGGGGTCCACCTAGCAGTTACTCGGGGGGGGGGGCATGGATGATCAAAGAGGGGTCCACCTAACAGTTACTCTGGCGGGGGACATGGATGATCAAAGAGGGGTCCAGCTAGCAGTTACTCTGGGGAGGGGGCATGGATGATCAAAGAGGGGTCCACCTAGCAGTTACTACGGGGAGGGGGCATGGATGATCAAAGAGGGGTCCAACTAGCAGTTACTCTGGCGGGGGACATGGATGATCAAAGAGGGGTCCACTTAGCAAGTACTCTGGCGTGAGATATGGATGATCAAAGAGGGGTCCAGTTAGCAGTTACTCTGGTGAGGGGGCATGGATGATCAGAGAGGGGTCCACCTAGCAGTTACTCCGGGGAGGGGGCATGGATGATCAAAGAGGGGTCCACCTAGCAGTTACTCTGGCGGGGGACATGGATGATCAAGGAGGGGTCCACCTAGCAGTTACTCTGGGGAGGGGGCATGGATGATCAAAGAGGGGTCCACCTAGCAGTTGCTAGCAGTTACTCTGGCGGGGGACATGGATGATCAAAGAGGGGTCCACCTAGCAGTTACTGTGGCGGGGGACATGGATGATCAAAGAGTGGTCCAGCTAGCAGTTACTCTGGGGAGGGGGACATGGATGATCAAGGAGGGGTCCAGCTAGCAGTTACTCTGGGGGGACATGGATGATCAAGGAGGGGTCCAGCTAGCAGTTACTCTGGCAGGGGACATGGATGATCAAAGAGGGGTCCAGCTAGCAGTTACTCTGGGAGGACATGGATGATCAAAGAGGGTTCCAGCTAGCAGTTACTCTGGGACATGGATGATTGAAGGAGGGGTCCACCTAGCAATACTCTGGCGGGGGACATGGATGATCAAAGAGTGGTCCAGCTAGCAGTTACTCTGGGGCGGGGACATGGATGATCAAGGAGGGGTCCAACTAGCAGTTACTCTGGGGGACATGGATGATCAAGGAGGGGTCCAGCTAGCAGTTACTCTGGCGGGGGACATGGATGATCAAAGAGGGGTCCAGCTAGCAGTTAATCTGGGGGGGACATGGATGAACAAGGGGGGTCCAGCTAGCAGTTACTCTGGGGCAGGGACATGGATGATCAAGGAGGGGTCCGGCTAGCAGTTACTCTGGGGGGACATGGATGATCAAGGAGGGGTCCAGCTAGCAGTTACTCTGGCGGGGGACATGGATGATCAGAGGGGTCCAGCTAGCAGTTACTCTGGCGGGGGACATGGGTGATCAAATTGGATTCCACCTAGCAGTTACTCTGGCGGGGGATATGGATGATCAAAGAGGGGTCCAGCTAGCAGTTACTCTGGGGGGACATGGATGATTAAGGAGGGGTCCACCTAGCAGTTTCTCTTGGGAGGGGGCATGGATGATCGAAGAGGGGTCCAACTAGCAGGTACTCTGGCGGGGGACATGGATGATCAAAGAGGGGTCCAGCTAGCAGTTACTCTGGCGGGGGACATGGATGATCAAAGAGGGGTCCAACTAGCAGTTACTCTGGCGGGGGACATGGATGATCAAAGAGGGGTCCACCTAGCAGGTACTCTGGCGGGGGACATGGATGATCAAGGAGGGATCCACCTAGCAGTTACTCTGGGGAGGGGGCATGGATGATCAAAGAGGGGTCCAGCTAGCAGTTATTTTGGCGGGGGACATGGATGATCAAGGAGGGGTCCACCTAGCAGTTACTCTAGCGGGGGACATGGATGGTCAAAGAGTGGTCCAGCTAGCAGTTACTCTGGGGGGAGGGGACATGGATGATCAAGGAGGGGTCAAGCTAGCAGTTACTCTGGGGGGGACATGGATGATCAGGGAGGAGTTCAGCTAGCAGTTACTCTGGCAGGGGACATGAATGATCAAAGAGGGGTCCAGCTAGCAGTTACTCTGGGGGGAAATGGATGATCAAAGAGGGTTCCAGCTAGCAGTTACTCTGGCGGGGGACATGGATGATCAAAGAGGGGTCCACCTAGCAGTTACTCTGGCGGGGGACATGGCTGATCAAAGAGTGGTCCAGCTAGCAGTTACTCTGGGGAGGCGGGACATGGATGATCAAGGAGGGGTCACTCTGGCAGGGGACATGGATGATCAAAGAGGGGTCCAGCTAGCAGTTACTCTGGGGGGGACATGGATGATCAAGGAGGGGTCCAGCTAGCAGTTACTCTGGGGGGACATGGATGATCAAGGGGGTCCAGTTAGCAGTTACTCTGGCGGGGGACATGGATGAGTAAAGAGGGGTCCAGCTAGCACAGTTACTCGGAGGGTGGGGGGATTGATGATCAAAGAGGGGTCCAGCTAGCAGTTACTCTTGGGGGACATGGATGATCAAAGAGGGGTCCAGCTAGCAGTTACTCTTGGGGGACATGGATGATCAAAGAGGGGTCCAGTTAGCAGTTACTCTGGCGGGGGACATGGATGAGTAAAGAGGGGTCCAGCTAGCACAGTTACTCGGAGGGTGGGGGGATTGATGATCAAAGAGGGGTCCAGCTAGCAGTTACTCTTGGGGGACATGGATGATCAAAGAGGGGTCCAGCTAGCAGCTACTCTGGGGGGGGGAAATGGATGAACAAGGGGGGGTCCAGCTGGCAGTTACTCTGGCGGGATGATGATCAAGGAGGGGTCCAGCTAGCAGTTACTCTGGGGGACATGGATGCTCAAAGAGGGGTCCAGCTAGCAGTTACTCTGGGGAGGGGGCATTGATGATCAAAGAGGGGTCCACCTAGCAGTTACTCTGGCGGGGGACATGGATGATCAAGGAGGGATCCACCTAGCAGTTACTCTGGGGAGGGGGCATGGATGATCAAAGAGGGGTCCAGCTAGCAGTTATTTTGGCGGGGGACATGGATGATCAAGGAGGGGTCCACCTAGCAGTTACTCTGCAGAGGGGACATGGATGATCAAAGAGGGTTCCAGCTAGCAGTTACTCTGGCGGGGGGGGGGGGGACATGGATGATCATAGAGGGGTCCACCTAGCAGTTATTCTGGCGGGGGACATGGATGATCAAAGAGTGGTCCAGCTAGCAGTTACTCTGGGGGGGGGCATGGATGATCAAGGAAGGATCCAGCTAGCAGTTACTCTGGGGGGGACATGGATGATCAAAGAGGGGTCCAGCTAGCAGTTACTCTGGGGGGGGGGAC
The DNA here is from genome assembly GCF_910592395.1 of Lineus longissimus. NCBI lineage: Eukaryota > Metazoa > Nemertea > Pilidiophora > Heteronemertea > Lineidae > Lineus > Lineus longissimus. The sequence continues at coordinate 190,663 of NW_027020281.1, read as the reverse complement.
ATGGATGATCAAAGAGGGTTCCAGCTAGCAGTTACTCTGGCGGGGGACATGGATGATCAAAGAGGGGTCAACCTAGCAGGTACTCTGGCGGGGGATATGGATGCCAGCTAGCAGTTAATCTGGGGAGGGGGCATGGATGATCAAAGAGGGGTCCACCTAGCAGTTACTCGGGGTGGGCATGGATGATCAAAGAGGGGTCCACCTAACAGTTACTCTGGCGGGGGACATGGATGATCAAGGAGGGGTCCAGCTAGAAGTTACTCTGGGGGGGGGGGGGCATGGATGATCAAGGAAGGGTCCAGCTAGCAGTTACTCTGGGGGGGGACATGGATGATCAGGGAGGGGTTCAGCTAGCAGTTACTCTGGCGGGGGACATGGATGATCAAAGAGGGGTCCAGCTAGCAGTTACTCTGCGGAGGGGGCATGGATGATCAAGGAGGGGTCCAGCTAGCAGTTACTCTGGGGGGGGACATGGATGATCAAGGAAGGGTCCAGCTAGTAGTTACTCTGGGGGGGACATGGACGATCAGGGAGGGGTTCAGCTAGCAGTAACTCTGGCGGGGGACATGGATGATCAAAGAGTGGTCCAGCTAGCAGTTACTCTGGGGGGATGATAATCAAGGAGGGGTCCAGCTAGCAGTTATTCTGGCGGGGGACATGGATGATCAAAGAGGGGTCCAGCTAGCAGTTACTCTGGGGGGGACATGGATGATCAAAGAGGGGTCCAGCTAGCACAGTTACTCGGAGGGGGAATGGATGATCAAAGAGGGGTCCAGCTAGCAGTTACTCTGGGGAGGGGGCATTGATGATCAAAGAGGGGTCCACCTAGCAGTTACTCTGGCGGGGGACATGGATGATCAAGGAGGGGTCCACCTAGCAGTTACTCTGCGGAGGGGACATGGATGATCAAAGAGGGTTCCACCTAGCAGTTACTCTGGCGGGGGGGGACATGGATGATCAAAGAGGGGTCCACCTAGCAGTTATTCTGGCGGGGGACATGGATGATCAAAGAGTGGTCCAGCTAGCAGTTACTCTGGGGGGGGGACATGGATGATCAAGGAAGGGTCCAGCTAGCAGTTACTCTGGGGGGACATGGATGATCAAGGAGGGGTCCAGCTAGCTGTTACTCTGGCGGGGGACATGGATGATCAAAGAGGGGTCCAGCTAGCAGTTACTCTGGGGGGGGGGGACATGGATGATCAAAGAGGGTTCCAGCTAGCAGTTACTCTGGCGGGGGACATGGATGATCTAAGAAGGGTCAACCTAGCAGGTACTCTGCGGAGGGGGCATCGATGTTCAAGGAGGGGTACACCTAGCAGTTACTCTGGGGAGGGGGCATTGATGATCAAAGAGGGGTCCAACTAGCAGTTACTCTGGCGGGGGACATGGATGATCAAGGAGGAGTCCACCTAGCAGTTACTCTGGTGAGGGGGCATGGATGATCAAAGAGGGGTCCACCTAGCAGTTACTCGGGGGGGGGGCATGGATGATCAAAGAGGGGTCCACCTAACAGTTACTCTGGCGGGGGACATGGATGATCAAGGAGGGGTCCAGCTAGCAGTTACTCTGGGGGGGACATGGATGATCAAGGAAGGGTCCAGCTAGCAGTTACTCTGGGGGGGGGGGGGACATGGATGATCAGGGAGGGGTTCAGCTAGCAGTTACTCTGGCGGGGGACATGGATGATCAAAGAGGGTTCCAGCTAGCAGTTACTCTGGCGGGGGACATGGATGATCAAAGAGGGGTCCAGCTAGCAGTTACTCTGGGAGGACATGGATGATCAAAGAGGGTTCCAGCTAGCAGTTACTCTGGGACATGGATGATTGAAGGAGGGGTCCACCTAGCAGTTACTCTGGCGGGGGACATGGATGATCAAAGAGTGGTCCAGCTAGGAGTTACTCTGGGGCGGGGACATGGATGATCAAGGAGGGGTCCAACTAGCAGTTACTCTGGGGGGACATGGATGATCAAGGAGTGGTCCAGCTAGCAGTTACTCTGGTGGGGGGGGGGGGGGGACATGGATGATCAAGGAGGGGTCCAGCTAGCAGTTACTCTGGGGGGGACATGGATGATCAAAGAGGGGTCCACCTAGCAGTTACTCTGCGGAGGGGGCATGGATGATCAAAGAGGGTTCCAGCTAGCAGTTACTCTGGCGGGGGACATGGATGATCAAAGAGGGGTCCACCTAGCAGTTATTCTGGCGGGGGACATGGATGATCAAGGAGTGGTCCTGCTAGCAGTTACTCTGGTGGGGGGGGGGGGGGCATGGATGATCAAGGAGGGGTCCAGCTAGCAGTTACTCTGGGGGGACATGGATTATCAAGGAGGGGTCCAGCTAGCAGTTACTCTGGCGGGGGACATGGATGATCAAAGAGGGGTCCAGCTAGCAGTTACTTTGGGGGGACATGGATGATCAAAGAGGGTTTCAGCTAGCAGTTACTCTGGCGGGGGACATGGATGATCAAGGAGGGGTCAACCTAGCAGGTACTCTGGCGGGCGACATCGATGATCAAAGAGGGGGCCAGCTAGCAGTTACTCTGGGGAGGGGGCATGGATGATCAAAGAGGGGTCCACCTAGCAGTTACTCTGGGGAGGGGGCATGGATGATCAAAGAGGGGTCCACCGAGCAGTTACTCTGGCGGGGGACATGGATGATCAAGGAGGGGTCCACCTAGCAGTTACTCTGGGGAGGGGGGCATGGATGATCACAGAGGGGTCCACCTGGCAGTTACTCTGCGGAGGGGGCATGGATGATCAAAGAGGGGTCCACCTAGCAGTTACTCTGGGGAGGGGGCATGGATGATCACAGAGGGGTCCACCTGGCAGTTACTCTCGGAGGGGGCATGGATGATCAAAGAGGGGTCCACCTAGCAGTTACTCTGGGGAGGGGGCATTGATGATCAAAGAGGGGTCCACCTAGCAGTTACTCTGGCGGGGAATATGGATGATCAAGGAGGGGTCCACCTAGCAGTTACTCTGGGGATGGGGCATGGATGATCAAAGAGGGGTCCAGCTAGCAGTTACTCTGGCGGGGGGGGGACATGGATGATCAAAGAGGGGTCCACCTAGCAGTTATTCTGGCGGGGGACATGGATGATCAAAGAGTGGTCCAGCTAGCAGTTACTCTGGGGGGGGACATGGATGATCAAGGAAGGGTCCAGCTAGCAGTTACTCTGGGGGGGACATGGATGATCAAGGAGGGGTCCAGCTAGCAGTTACTCTGGCGGGGGACATGGATGATCAAAGAGGGGTCCAGCTAGCAGTTACTCTGGGGAGGGGGCATGGATGATCAAAAAGGGGTCCAGCTAGCAGTTACTCTGGCGGGGGACATGGATGATCAAAGAGGGGTCAACCTAGCAGGTACTCTGGAGGGGGACATGGATGATCAAAGAGGGGGCCAGCTAGCAGTTACTCTGGGGAGGGGGCATGGATGATCAAAGAGGGGTCCAGCTAGCAGTTACTCTGGGGAGGGGGCATGGATGATCAAAGAGGGGTCCACCTAGCAGTTACTCGGGGGGGGGGGGGATGGATGATCAAAGAGGGGTCCACCTAACAGTTACTCTGGCGGGGGACATGGATGATCAAGGAGGGGTCCACCTAGCAGTTACTCTGGGGAGGGGGCATGGATGATCAAAGAGGGGTCCAGCTAGCAGTTACTCTGGCGGGGACATGGATGATTTAGGAGGGGTCCACCTAGCAGTTACTCTGGCGGGGGATATGGATGATCAAAGAGGGGTCCAGCTAGCAGTTACTCTTCGGGGGGAACATGGATGATCACGGAGGGGTCCTGCTAGCAGTTACTCTGGCGGGGGACATGGATGATCAAAGAGGGGTCCAGCTAGCAGTTACTCTGGGGGGGACATGGATGATCAAGGAGGGGTCCAGCTAGCAGTTACTCTGGGGGACATGGATGCTCAAAGAGGGGTCCAGCTAGCTAGCAGTTACTCTGGGGGACATGGATGATCAAGGAGGGGTCCAGCTAGCAGTTTCTCTGCGGGGGACATGGGTGATCAAATAGGATTCCACCTAGCAGTTACTCTGGCGGGGGATATGGATGATCAAAGAGGGGTCCACTTAGCAGTTACTCTGGCGGGGGACATGGATGATCAAAGAGTGGTCCAGCTAGCAGTTTCTCTGGGGGGGACATGGATGATCAAGGAGGGGTCCAGCTAGCAGATACTCTGGGGGGGGGGACATGGATGATCAGGGAGGGGTTCAGCTAGCAGTTACTCTGGCAGGGGACATGAATGATCAAAGAGGGGTCCAGCTAGCAGTTACTCTGGGGGGACATGGATGATCAAAGAGGGTTCCAGCTAGCAGTTACTCTTGCGGGGGACATGGATGATCAAAGAGGGGTCCACCTAGCAGTTACTCTGGCGGGGGACATGGCTGATCAAAGAGTGGTCCAGCTAGCAGTTACTCTGGGGGGGGACATGGATGATCAAGGAGGGGTCACTCTGGCGGGGGACATGGATGATCAAAGAGGGGTCCAGCTAGCAGTTACTCTGGGGGGGACATGGATGATCAAGGAGGGGTCCAGCTAGCAGTTACTCTGGGGGGACATGGATGATCAAGGGGGGTCCAGCTAGCAGTTACTCTGGCGGGGGACATGGATGATCAAAGAGGGGTCCAGCTAGCACAGTTACTCGGAGGGGGGGGAATGGATGATCAAAGAGGGGTCCAGCTAGCAGTTACTCTGGGGGGACATGGATGATCAAGGAGGGGTCCAGCTAGCAGTTACTCTGGCGGGGGACATGGATGATCAAAGAGGGGTCCAGCTAGCAGCTACTCTGGGGGGGGACATGGGTGATCAAATAGGATTCCACCTAGCAGTTACTCTGGCGGGGGATATGGATGAGCAAAGAGGGGTCCACCTAGCAGTTACTCTCGGGAGGGGGGGGCATTGATGATCAAAGAGGGGTCCAGCTAGCAGTTACTCCTGCGGGGGGTATGGGTGATCAAAGAGGGGTCCACCTAGCAGTTACTCTGGGGAGGGGGCATGGATGATCAAAGAGGAGTCCAGCTAGCAGTTAATCTGGGGGGACATTGATGATCAAGGAGGGGGTCCTCAGTTACTCTGGGGGGGGGGCATGGATAGTGCATCATTATTCCCGATGCACGTAGTAGGGGAGATTCCCCATGCACATAGTAAAGTCTTTGCCAGTCTCTATTCCGTTGGACGTATTTGTGATGAGCCAGTGATATTCAGCCTATGCGGGGGGGGGGCTGTCGGGGGTCTTGATTCCGATTTTGATGTACTCTGTTGGGTATCTATCTACGTGCCAAGTCCATGTGTCCTCATAGAAAATTACGTCCTTGTCGAAGAAGCTCTCGCACCATAGCACAATGCTGGATAGGTGAACAGCTGTCACCGGAACTGTACATACTTGAAAATCGGCCAGGAATCGCTCATTCTTGCGCAGACAGATTTCGGCCTTACATCCAGCAGTTGTGTCCGTCACAGGCTAGACCCACCTCCGATAAGGGAGTTGGGCTAACAGTAGCACCAAAAATACTTGATTCTTTATGAGCGGCTCCTACCCGATACCGGTACCCCAGTATACATGGTATACAACTAGAAATGAAATAATGGCGCGATACTTTTTTTTATAACCATTCGCATTTATTAATCTACGAATCCCTGTTACATTCATTTCATTGATTATAGTTGACAAATTAACAATTACTTACATTCATCATGTGGCATAGTGTCAGATTGTTAGAAAGTTAAGTGGACTGTCCACAAGGCTAGCGATGGTAAATAATGTAGCCTTGCTGAAATTCAGTACTATCAGCTTTTCGAGACCTGTATACAACTTTACCAATCATGATCAATGACAGCGCACTGAATTGCGAAATATCTGTACGCCTCCACCAGACTATTTCTCGGAGAGGCTTCTAAAAAGCTCGGTAGAACCAGTTCCCCTGAATATACATAATATGTAAAAGGTGCGATGTGCAGACGAATCCCGAGTTGGACTCTCGGAGTCATGCAATTTCCAGATGCCCTAATATCCCGCGGGAGAGTACGCGAATGGCTCACAGGTTTGCATCTCCAACCGAGAGTGCATGCAATGTACGACCACTACGCCCATTTACGAGCCAGGGAGATAGAGACCCTCCAAGAACAGATCAATGACCTTGAGTAGGCCTACTCATCGATCTCTTCATCCACGCATTCAGAAACGGAACGAGTGTATGTGATGTATGATCAAACGCCCATTTAAGAGCCAGCCCTATTCTGGGTCACGACCAGATTCACTGTGGTCACTCGTACACCTACAAGGCTGCGTTCACCGCGTGTATATTAGTTCCGGCGTGTACCATTATGACAATTTCTTTGTTCGATCGCCATTGAAGGGATTATAGGGATAGGCCTTCACCCACTTTTATGCTCGTGGACAAAAGAATTGAACAAACCGGATTAGATATACACACGGTGAACGCAGTCGGTGTACGAGTGGCCACAGTGAGATGACCCTTTTGAGAAGACACCTGCTCTATCTCCTCACCAGGTTACCTGCTCACGAAGATAGACAAGGTTACCCAAAGTTGATGCGAGGTCAGGACATGTGGCTGAACAGTGGTTCTGAACAAACCAAACAGATTCTGCGCTGCATGCAGTGCGCCGAATCATTTAAAAGTTCACCAGACTCGACTGTCCACATGATGAAGACACAACATTACGCAGACATTTTTAGCTCAAACACTTTCCATTTATGAGCCAGTCCACCTCTTCAGAATCTTCCACTTCAGGGATACATCGAAAGGGTCTTTCTCAGGCCAACAATCACCAGATTACCCTTTTAACAAGAGGCCCAAGGGCCTGGCGCTCAGCTGAGTTAATATCATTAATATCTTCCCGGTGTTTAGTTCATTATGCATGAAAATGGCATGCTAAATGGTATTAGATATCCTTTTGCGTTCACTACAGTTAAATAACATGTGACTATACACAAAATAGAAAACTTTGATGGAAATTGTAAATCATTTTAGCTCAGTCATCCGAGCTTGTCAAATAAGTTTTTCAGTGGCGTCCGTCTGTCCATCCATCCATCCATCCATCCGTCCGTTAAACCCATGGTGCACATTTTGTAACCGTAAGACCTAGAGACTTCAACTTTGCATTTCTGGATACTTCTGGTCAAACTCTACTTTCAAAACAAAATTTGTCGCCATTCGACCTACTTCCTGCGAGCGAGAGTGCATGAAGGAAACTGGCCTATATCGGCCTAGGAGCAGCAGAATTAGTCGAAATATGCTCTAATATTAAGATAAAATTCTTGAAAATCTATTTTATTATGTTGGTTTTAATTGAGTAGGTGCATTATAAGCGGCGTACGAAATACCGAAGCGGAGACAAAATGGTGGCATGTTGTTTACGCCATGTGCAATAATCTTGGAGCTCAATGAAAATCAAGTACCCAATTTTCTGCTTAAAAAGTAGTCTGGTAGGCGATATTATCTCTAGTTCGTTTCAGTGGTAGTCATAAGGTCTTTAGGGACTAAATTCAGAAATTAGTTCTTGAATATTTGGCCACATTTCTGTGAAAACGATACCGGAAGTGCATGCTCTGTTCGCGATGACATCGCCGATGTATTTTGAAGTGGAGAATTCCCACAGTATGTGCAGTGAATCGGCATGATTCTGTTCGCCTATTATGTTTTAGTTCTACGATTCTTTCATGAGTAAAAAGTAGACATTCTAAGCAATACAATAATGTCACTCCCATAAAAACTTATTGGAAATTGAGGGAGCTACGGCATTCTCTTCGGCAACTGGCAGCGCTGAAAAAATACATTGCATACTGTACAATACCAAATGGCACATTTTAAAAAGCGCTCATTGGACAACGTAGGGAATCACCAGAAATGACGTCATCGCTGGTCTAAATAGAAAACTACGGTGGCGCAGTAGAGCACAAGAAAAGGTTTAGCATTAACTTCGTCATGCAGGCTTCAGCAACAAAACGATTTCTCATGAATGATTTATTTGATCATCATCAGCTTGTTTCCCCCGATAGATAAAAAAATGATTTACAATTTCCATCAAAGTTTTCTATTTTGTGTATAGTCACATGTTATTTAACTGGCAAGGAGCCAAGCAGTTTTGAATATTCGCGGGAAAATACTTCGTACTTGTAAACGAGGCTATGACAAAGAGTATCCTCATTCATGGCATAAACTTCATGTTTCGGTAAATATTTTCATACGATGATTTCACCCGAATTATGGTCAGGATTGAGGAATGAACAGTGGCATAATTATGTCAACCAAAAACATTGGTACCGTAGTGAACGCAAAAGGATATCAAATACCATGGAGCATGCCATTTTCATGCATAATGAACTAAACACCGGGAAGATATTAATGATATTAACTCAGCTGAGCGCCAGGCCCTTGGGCCTCTTGTTTTATCTATCAGGGGAAAACAAGCTGATGATGATCAAATAAATCATTCATGAGAAATCGTTTTGTTGCTGAAGCTTGCATGACGAAGTTAATGCTAAACCTTTTCTTGTGCTCTACTGCGCCACCGTAGTTTTCTATTTAGACCAGCGATGACGTCATTTCTGGTGATTCCCTACGTTGTCCAATGAGCGCTTTTTAAAATGTGCCATTTGGTATTGTACAGTATGCAATGTATTTTTTCAGCGCTGCCAGTTGCCGAACAGAATGCCGTAGCTCCCTCAATTTCCAATCAATTTTTATGGGAGTGACATTATTGTATTGCTTAGAATGTCTACTTTTTACTCATGAAAGAATCGTAGAAATAAAACTTAATAGGTGAACAGAATCATGCCGATTCACTGCACATACTGTGGGAATTCTCCACTTCAAAATACATCGGCGATGTCATCGCGAACAGAGCATGCACTTCCGATATCGTTTTCACAGAAATGTGGCCAAATTTTCAAGAACTAATTTCTGAAAGTAGTCCCTAAAGACCTTATGACTACCACTGAAACGAACTAGTGATGATATCGCCTACCAGACTACTTTTTAAGCAGAAAATTGGGTACTTGAGTGTCATTGAGCTCCAAGATTATTGCACATGGCGTAAACAACATGCCGCCATTTTGTATCCGCTTCGGTATTTCGTACGCCGCTTATAATGCACCTTCTCAATTAAAACCAACATAATAAGGCCTTACATCGTTGATTAAATAGGAACACCACACAAACCACAATAAAGTGGGGGTACAATCGATTACGAAGCTGAAGTGAACAGTGATTTATTCCTGGAGCTACTGCTTTTGTTGTGTAGCTGCCATGTTTTGAGAACTGGCAAATAGGTGACTTCATTGATGGCTGACGTCATCGGGCGGGAATTTGAATCGGCAGAAATAATTAAAAGGCAGGTAGCGCCCTCTCCTGTTAAAATTTTGAACTTTTTCTCAATAAAATAGATTTTCAAGAATTTTATCTTAATACTAGAGCATATTTCGACTAATTCTGCTGCTCCTAGGCCGAAATAGGCCAGTTTCCTTCAAGCACTCTCGCTCGCAGGAGGTAGGTCGAATGGCGACAAATTTTGTTTTGAAAGTAAAGTTTGACCAGAAGTATCCAGAAATGCAAAATTGAAGTCTCCAGGTCTTACGGTTACAAAATGTGCACCATGGGTTTAACGGACGGACGGACGGCGGGCCGTCCGGACTGACAGACGGACGCCACTGAGCAGCTTATTTGACAAGCTCAGCTGACTTTGTCAGCTGAGCTTTGACACCTGCTACACTGCGCACCAAGTTAGAATGCATAAACGACATCAAGAAGAACCTGGAATCCTAGTCGCCAAGCTCAACCAGGCATGGAGAAAATTCCTCAATAGTCGGGGGGGGGCCAAGACCCTGAAATAAGGCGTGTGACCAGATTAACTTTTTTTACCAACTACAACTTGGCTCCCGGGAAGCCTACTCTGTCTTTCATGTGATAGAGAGAGCACTCTCTTTGTACATGTAAGAGGTTTCAAGTGAATATAACCTCTCTGAAATCGGATGGAAATTAAATTCAATTGCATGTAGATTTCCAAACACACGCTTTTGATAAATGGTTACACAAAATGTGATGAAAAGCAAATCCATTGCATGTAGATTTCTAACATTCCTCTGTGATAATGTAGACCAAAACTATCGCACTCAATGGTTTGTCACCAAGTGCCAGAAGCTCGTGGATTTGTTGATGCGGTCCACCTATTTGCAGCTGCCTACAGTGCAGATCACCATAACGGCCCATTTTTGCCTGTTTTTTGAAAGTCGAAATTCACCCCAAAAAGCAGTTCAGAGAAGACAAAACTAGGTATCACCTTGATCACCACAGTCAATACTTTCTGAAAAAATACATCGTTATGGAAAATTTGCATAATTTATGCTAATTAGCATCCGATGATTCCAAATAAGACAATTTCAGTGTTTTCAAATTTTCTCAAAAACAGCATTACGCATTCACATAATTTTTTCAGGGATTATTCATGACAATAGTCTCCAACTTTTTGTGAGAGGAATTTTTGTTATTTTTGATAGAATGTATTTTATAGACAAAATCCGGTATTGATGGCCCAAATTCAATCCAATGTTCTTTTCAAATTTGCTTCAACAATTTTGGAATTTTGGGAATGCCGATTTTTTACCCTGAAAGAATGCCTTCAAATGCAACTTTTTGTAAGACGGATTTTTGATAAAGTGTCCCAAACAGTTTTTATTGGCATTAGAAGTAGTGAGACTTTCGCTAAAATGCCAAGCCCCAACTTTTCACCATTCTAGTCCATGTAGGTCCTATTCCAAGAATTACTTACTGTCAAATAACATGCTAAAACAAATTAATATGTTATCTAGGACCTTTCTGCATGATTTAAACTCCCTGAACCATTGTTCATGCCCAATTTATCAACAATGTTCTGTAATCAAAACACAACCTACGACCCTGATCAACTGAGTCATTTTCTAGACTTATTTCAGGGTTAAAAGTCTCCAAACTACACCTGAATTCATTCACCTACATAGATATTCAGTTTTTGAATTCTGTTCACCCATATTTTGGATGAAATAGAACCTCCAAGCCTTTGAACTATACTCAGCAATCATTTCCTTCAATGGTGGCCATGATGCTTTTGTAAGCTGCAATGTGATGATTTGTTTGGAATTCAAAAACAAGAATTCTGATATATAACATATGTGGGTAAAGATGGCAGCACTGAGTGGTGAATGGCCAGTAAGTGAGTGGAGTTTTATGGTGATCTGCACTGTACGGGAGGGATAGCGCCCAGAATGGAGCAACATTCAAAGAGGTTATTTTGTGAATTTTGAAAACAGTGTTTTTTTGCAATCTTTTTGTAATTGCTCATGCGTGTATGGTCACACGACTCTGCAATTTGGAGCAGACACTCCAAACACCATGGGCATGATTTCCTCAAAGTGGTATTTTAATAGCTACAGTAGGTTTGATGAGGTCTTTAGTTGAGAAACAACAAATTTCGAACATGTCAGATAAATCGCCACACAGGTTAGCTGCATCTGTCATCGTTATTCGTAATATCAGCCACCAGAAAGCAAACGTATTCCTGAATAATCCAAAATGTGGATTAGCATAGCTTCCAGGACCTTCTTCATTGCCTCATTCTTAGTGACTGATATTCTGAACATCGTTGACATGTGCAGCTAACCTGGCACTTAGTGACAAACCATTGATTCAATCGCTCTGCGTTTCGGTACTGCTGTTTAAATGTTCGATAGTATGTGCTAACATTATCGCAGAGGAACGTTGGAAGTCTACTTGCTACAAATATATCTTTCACTAAATCTACGTAATCATTTATCAACAGAGTGTGCATTGGTTTTAGATAACCCTTCATTCCACCTATTGGAATAGCTGGTAATAATTGTTTAACCAGGCTATTGTCAAATATCCTATAACAAATAATTTCGACACATTTATACAATTGCTCTAAGGGTATGGCTAACCCCGCGTCCATGCATCTTACAATTATATCAAAATTACATATATCAAATTGACAAAAATTAAATTTTCTACAATCTCTCGTGATAAACATCGCTACCACTTTTGACTTCTCGGTAAACATCTTATAGACTTTGGTGTGGGGCATTACAGTGGCGATGCCACTGTCACCAAATGTGAATACCATTTCACTTTAAATTCCATCGTCTTGATCCTCTTCTCAATTAAATGTATTTAGAATAATCGATTTTTCTAAATAGACCCTCTTTCCCGCCCCAAGAGCTAGGAAAGCAAATTGGTGTTTATACATTGTAGGTTATGTTTTACTTTGGAGACTAGAAGTGGTTGCAATGTCAATCACTGTCAACCACAGTGTCCAAATTTCAGCTAGAAGTATCATAAGCTCCGGCAGTAGATTGTTATGAAACGTCATTTTGGGGGTGTTATCCAATAGATGCTACTTTTTTCGGTTCAGAAATTCTGAGTAATGTTGTTTTCGATCACCGGTCGATGTGCGATCCACTAACTTTACATTCACCTTGGACGAATTGCTATATTTTATATTCATCTAGTAACCTGCACGTTAAGAGAAACCACAAAATCAATATTCATCTATATCTGCACCTTGGACGGATTGCCGTCTCAAAGGTGGTGTGTACATTATATCAATATTCATCAAGTGATTTGCACCTTGTAAAGTTGACATTAAAGTACTGGTAAGAGAAACCACAACATCAGTGATTTCGAATGAAATGTGTCCGTTGCCGCATTTTTACTAAGATAAATTATGGGTGCCTCCTGGTTGACTTTCACGGGGTCCTAAACAATTTGAAATGTAGACCCCCCCCCCTAAATGTGTTTTCCTGGCATCTGACGACTTGCATATCCCACGATTTCTACCGCATGAAATACAAAGCATTTGCTAGAAAAGGGGCTTCACGGGTACAGATGTAATTGACAAGGACTGTATGGTCTGGTTTTGATAAGATCCTCGTGTGCTTAGGATTGAACTGAATAACTTAATCATCGAGTGCCGGTATTCCTGGTGCCGCAAAATGTGGCTATTGCACTATGATTTTCAATATGAGCCTGGATGCCGCAAGTGGAATCCTTTTTTTCTGGATGCCACCAAATCATTTTCCGATGCCGCATCCCCTGGTTACTAGCTAATAAGTACAACAGGTCGGCATACGATTCCCAAGCTTCAAGCCAAAACCAGCTCTGGACTTATAGGATGTTGTGAAATAAAAACTAAGACCGAATCAAAAACAAAAGATACAGGACACAGTAGCTAACGCTGATCAACAATATTAATTGGGACTACCAGGAAACACGTCTGAGGAAGGTACATGTATCAATGAAATGGACAGTGGAGACGTGGACAGCGAAGGAAAAGATATCAAAGGTAGGGTTATTGTGTAATGTACCACTGAATTACTGCTACCCTTCACCGACGGTCTGGTTGTTCCTCTTAGCCCAGTTCCTCTTAGCCCAGACAGATTATTTGATTTTGAAGTACATGTAAGTATTAATTCTATCAGTGTAATGTTTAACAAAACAGAGATGTGACCATTTGATCAAGCAAATCACCACGTGTCTATGCTTACCGGTATCGTAACATGCTAACTAGCGATTATTTTTTTTCAATATTTTGAGAATTGTACCAACCACTAAATGGAGGCGGCTATAATTATGAGTCGAGAGAAAATGGTACCGGTCCAGCCGTCGGCGATAATGTTAACCAGTGACGAGATGATGAGCCAATCCACATCGCAAGATTTCGAATCGAGTGAGGGGATGATTGAAGATACATCAACTCATTCCTGGCAGAGGGAGAACATAACACTATACATGTAAGTTTGGTTGAAGTCATTATTATGTTAACTGATAGATAAGCGGCCATTTGGTATCAAATCAACACTCAATCTAGTTAATTTTTACGTTCTACAGGATGAGTGTCACGTCATGCCAACTGTCATAAAACATAACAAGGCAATGACAAAATAATGGAATCCCCGGTACATGATGGTAGCAGTACAGCCCTTCTGGAAGTGGTAGACAGTGAGCCATACTCCCAAGAAGAAAGCTCTCGAGATTCCATTAATGATACGACGTTTGAAGACGAAGCATGGAGACATGCACGGGTGTTCCAGTTCAAAGACATTAAATCAAGTGGTGACAAGGATGATAGTCGTGATGACGATGATTAACCCTCAAACAAAGGTTTTCCTGTTGAAACATCATAGGTGTCACGTCATCAGAAAGCAAACGTATTCCTGAGCATAACGCCCAGACTCTTCATCAATAAACATCAAACTTTGATCAGAAACAACTTATAATTTCTAAATCGAAAAAGAACACCAAGAACAACATGGCACCATTCATTAATAGCTGTTATACATGATAGGCCTACACTCGAAATAGGTTACATGAAACATTGACATTATTTTCAGATTCGATTGGTACCCCAAAAGAACATTCTAATGCATGATGACTACATGATAGTACGCAGAAAAAAGGAGTCACAGATCTAAAAAAATCCATTGTGAATGTCATGGGGAACTCCACTGAATATGCCTTTGCGACATTTTTTTGCTTCCCTTCACTCCAGACGGTCTGATTCTTCCTCTAAGCCCAGATAGATTATTTGATTTGTCTTCAGCAAATGAGTCAAAATGACTGGAGTTGATCATGGCAATCATCAGGAAGCAAACAGTTCTAACTCTCCAGTGGAGTCATTGTGCGAACTAATAGCGTCGTAGAATACGATTGGATGCATCACTAACCGAGAGTTCTGGTTCCATCAATGACCAAATGAGCCGAGCCATGTCGCAAGATGTCGAATCAAGTGGGGGTCATTCGAAGATATGGTAGAGGGAAATGATGACAGTATCCAGGTCAGTCCACGTGAAGGGTGGTTCTCCCAGCATGCCAATGGTGGAGTTAACGTTTCACTGAATAACCTAACAATCAATGAGCAACGTCTCTTGTTGGGCCAAAGACGCCTTGGGGACAAGTTTCAGAAGCTTGGTCATCATTACCCTGCACAATATTCTGCCACGTCACCTAATTTGATATATCCTTGTCACGAGAAGTGTGCGGCACGGCATAGGGAGTGTATGCACGAGCCAGTGAGAAAGATGTGTGCAGGAGCCAGGGAGAAAGATGTGTAGGCCTGTGCAAATGACACCATACTGTAAAACTTGCAGTTATACTGCCCAACTGACGTACACCCAATTACCATAATTCGAGCCGCATTGGAAGCTAATCTATATAAACTAGTTTTCAAGAGCTGGGTGGACATACTTTATTGGAAGCCAATCTTGTCTTGCCGCACATCCAAATTGCCATCTCGATCGAGATGAATAAAGAACCTATCGGTAGAGTCGCCAAGCTCAACCAGGCATGGAGAAAGTTCCAGTAGGCCCATGACCAGGTTATCATTTTTAAAAGGCACCCGCTCAACCTCTGCACCATATCTCAAGCAATGGTTGTGACCGCTTGCATCTCAAGCTATGGTTGTGACCGCTTGCATTGACGTGCGCTATAACCAAGCCGAGGTTAGCCACGGCAGAGGAAATGCATAGCTGCTAGGATACAACGAAAGGGGCCTTTTCACTTGGATTAATGGGCAGCGACAGATGCAGGAAGTGACGAATGGGAGTAAATCCGAGGGGAATTCATCCACAGCTCATCGAGCGGTTCATGCCCATTTCGCCTTGTCTTTTTTCGCCTTTTCCCATTTTGCCTTTAAAAAATATACATTTCGCCTTCTCCTATTTCGCCTTTTCCAATTTTGCCTCTTCCCAATCCGCCTTATTCTATCTCGCCTTTGTCTTTTTTCGCCTTTTCATTTTTCGCCTTATGCTATTTTGCCTCTGTTTTATCTTGCCTTATCACAAGTTGCCTTATCCATTCTTGCCTTCGTCTCAGTTTGCCATTGTCTTAATCTGCCTTCTCCTATTTCACCTTGTCCTAATTTACCTTTGTCCTAATTCGCCTTCATCCTATCTCGCCTTTACCCGCCCCGCCTTTGTATTGTTTCGCCTTCTTCCCATTTCGCCTTCTTCCTACTTTGCAACAAACTTGGTGTCTTTACCCATGTTTGTTGAGTCAATATTTCATATGAAAGTGTCTTCAACAGTGTTGAAGGGCTTCTAGGGTCCATTCGGGGGTACCCGCAATCAAAACCCGGTGGAAATTGCCAAAATTACAAGTGTAGATAACTTCTCAGCCATTATAGTCATATTACATTACATACCATATTACAAAAGACTTTTGTCTCTTTTACCCATGTTTTACCCATGTTTGTGGGGCCAATCTTTCATATAAGAGTGTTTCCACGAATTATGTTTTGGCACCCTACCCGAGGCTGTTGCTTAATTACCAATATTTTCAAATCTTCATAACTTCTGAACCATCTACATGTAAGCTTACATGTATCTCCAAAACCAACTTTTGGATTGATAAAAGGCGAGGTGAGATATGGCGAAACGGGAGAAGGCAAAATGGGAAGAAGGCGAATTGACATAAAGGTCTTGAATCAAGAAAAGGCAAGATGAGATAAGGCAGGATGGAACCAAGGCAGAATAGGACAAAGGCGAAATAAGAAAAGGCAAACTAGGATGAGGCAAGATGAGAGGAAGGCGAGTTAGGAAGAAGGCCGAATTGAGAAAAGGCAAGTTAGGACAAGGCTAAATGGGAGAAGGCAAAATTGGATAAGGCGAATAAGGTTAAGGCGGAATGGGCAGATACCCATCGAGCACACCATGTTCATTCAAAGATAAATGTATGGAGAGTGTTATACAGAGGGCTCTTGCCAGTAGGGGGCGAAGGTGAGCAGGGCTATGCACGATCACACCGCTCATCTACTAGCCGGGGAAATATGGCGACTCCTGCACTAGACTCCCATCTATTGACACCTCTGTTGATTGTCGATCGTCATCTTCGTATGTTGAATCCTGCACTAGACTGCCATCTGTTGACCCCTCTGTTGATTGTCGATCGTCATCTCCGTTTGTTGGCTCCTGCACTAGACACCCATCTGTTGATTGTCGATCGTCATCTCCGTCTGTTGGCTCCTGCACTAGACACCCATCTGTTGATTGGCGATCGTCATCTCCGTCTGTTGACTCCTGCACTAGACTCCCACCTATTGACCCCTCTGTTCATTGTCGATCGTCATCCCCGTCTGTTAACTCCTGCACTAGACTCCCATCTGTTGACCCCTCTGTTGATTGTAGATCGTCATCTCCGTATGTTGACTCCTGCTCCTGCACTAGACTCCCATCTGTTGACCCATCTGTTGATTGTAGATCGTCATCTCCGTATGTTGACTCCTGCTCCTGCACTAGACTCCCATCTGTTGACCCCTCTGTTGATTGTAGATCGTCACCATCTTTTGACCCATCTGTTGATTGTCGATCGTCATCTCCGTCTGTTGACTCCTGCACTAGACTCCCATCTTTTGACCCCTCTGTTGATGGTTGATCGTCATTTCCGTCTGTTGACTCCTGCACTAGACTCCCATCTTTCCCGTCTGTTGACTCCTGGAGAGGTGCTCCGAGAGGTCCACGTAAAAAGAAGGTACCCCCAGATGTAAAGCCAGCTCCTCAATTGATTGTCGATCAAAATCTTCCTTTGTTGACTCCTGTATTAGAATTCCCTCAGTTGATTTTTTATCAGCATCTTCCTCTGTTGGCTCCTGCACAAGATCCCCAACCCCCTTTGCTGAGTGTCGATCTGCAACTTCATCTGTTAATTCCTGCAATATACGCCCCTCATTAAATTCGTGCTCGGCTTGCCCAATAATTGAATTATCTTCATCTTCAAATGACACTTGCAGATGTGTAGGCCTGTGCAAATGACACCATACTGTAAAACTTGCAGTTACTGCCCAATTGTCAGGTTTTCTGCCAGGAATTTTCGCAAGGGGGGTGTGATCCAGGACATGTGCCGAACGGGGGTGCTGATACATCTTCATGGCGTCTGTGAAATAGTGGACGAAGAAGTCGCTCTCAAGTCTGATACATCCCCATGACTAAGGGCCTGGGAGTGGGCATAAACAGACGGTATGTACAAATCAACATTCATCTAATGATCTGCACCTCGCACAGTTGACACCATATCTAACTAAGTGATGTACACCTCGGACGGATTGACATAAGAGAAACCAGTCGACATAAGAGAAACCACAAAATCAATATTCATCTAAGTGATTTGCACCTTGGACGGATTGCCGTCTCAAAGGTGGTGTGTACATTAGATCAATATTCATCTAGTAATCTGCACCTAGGGGTTGGTTTTGCCAAAGAAAGTCCTACTCTAGAGATGGCAATCCGGCCGTCCAACAGCATTAGTTATGTGTTGCACTTAACTTTACAGCATCGTCATTGAAGGGGGTAGTTGTAAAACAAGAAACACAGAAACGAAACAGAAACACAGAAACGCAGAAACGAAACGCAGAAACGAAAATCAAACGGGTTTTCATAAAAGTTGGAATCAAGCGGAACGCCGATACTTTCCTTGCCCAATCCGTTGTTATTGTCGTTTAAAAGTAAAATCTGAGGTTGGTGGGTTGCGGCCAGCCAGAATGCAATAGAGTTGTTGAGGGGATACATGGAGCAACTTGGGGGGGGGGGGGGGGGGTGGCACGATATGGGTGAAGTCTTTTGAGGTGGTGGTGTAGTACTTTGGTAGGTTCGATTCGATTCCTACAGCATGTTATTTTAAATGAAGGTGCAGTGCAACATCTTGCCTTGTAGTGTTCAATTTACATGAAGTACCAGGATCATCCTACAAATCCCGTCTGATGCAGCACTAAATGCAAGGTACGGTTCCAGTACATGTGTGAATCATTTCGACGTTATGTGAGACGTGAGAGACCAATTTTGGCGACTAGAATAGAGTAAAGTGTGGGGGGGAGGGCGGGCGGGCACTAGACTTGGACTTGGAGTAACTCAATCTTGCCTGCCCAGCTGCTGCCTTTAAATAGTCCCTTTAAATATCTGTTTATGTTAATGAGGTTGCAGTAGGGAAGTTCAGCCTAGTGTCGTGCACAGGCCATGGAATGTACAAAAGAATAGCGAGTTCGAATAGAGAGTCATGTTCTATTGTACATAATAAATAAAGTGGGGCCGTTTCGACTTGGGGCCGTTTTTGGTCAGGGGCACGATCAAGGCCGGATGCTGCCAATCTGCGCACACGTTGATGAGGCTAAAAGGGGTATTGGGAAATGAGCATTCCTCCTTCCATTCCGACTGAATACCAGTTTTAGTTACACCCGCGTTCGCGGCCACAACCATGGCAACAAGATGGAGTCTGCAGACCAGAATTCGCCACAAGACTGGTTTCTGCGTTTCGTTTCTGTGTTTCTGTGTTTCTGTTTCGTTTCTGTGTTTCTTGTTTTACAACTACCCCATTGAAGGATTACTTCAAGGAACAGCTGGAAAAGCCCTTGTTGGTGCCGGTACTGTCAACCTAACTCGCAGCAATGGTAACATGAAGGTAACACGAACGTCGAATCACTGAGTTAAAACCTGTCGCACTCACAGTCCATGCGTTGGCAGGCTACCTTGTATAAAGCCAGTCCTATGTGCATTGTATGCGTGGAGCGTTCTATGATTGAATGAGTAATCACGAGGGGCGCGCATTCTTGTTGAAATCGGGGTTGAAGTCGGGTTACAAGCCCTTTAATAGGTCCACCTATGACAAATGGGCAAGACGCCAGAAGAAGCAGGAGGTTGAAAGACGTGTGGCTAGATGGCCTTGTTATATGAAGTAGTGCCATCAAAAACATATGTTGGACGGATTTCCATCTCAACAGTGCGGCTCCTTTTGGCAAAATCAACATGCTGGTATTGATTTAGTACAGTAATTGTTTGCTAGGTGAAGTAATTAGTGAAAAGCACTGTGATTAGCATCCATTGATGATGTTCGAAACAACTAATTTGATGCAATCATTGTCATTGAGACCCTTTGTAAAGCATGCTTGTGGCAATCAGTTCTTAATTACTGTTTAACAATGTCATTGTCATTGATGAACACACGTGACTTGTGTCAATCTTTTCAACCTGCATAATGGAAACACCTGTCTAATGTCAACTTTTTTTCGGGCACCGTGACTGTTTCCATTAGACAGGTTTCACTGTAATCAAATAATGCAGGCATGCTACGGCGTCACCTTTGAATTTTCAGTTGTGCCCCAGTAGGCCTATCACAGCCTCTCTGATCCCTTTTTCAGTATATCACTACGAAGACTTGATTTACGTTTAATCAGATTTTGAACTTTACTCTTGATTTGCACCCAATTCCGTGTTTGTAAGACCGGGAACTTATTCATAACCTTATCAACGTCAGCCTTTCTGGGAACTCTGTCATTTCTAATATTACATTGAAAATGAGTCTGGAGAATAGCAATTTCTCCGTTTGACCATTTAACCCATGTTTTCTTACCAGACTTTGAATCTTTAGCTTTGGTTACCTTAGGTGGCATATTTTCCGATTGTAAGCTGTCATTTCCGGAATCACTGCTGGAGTCACTGGTGGATTCCTCTCTGTAATCAGCATCGATGAAGGAATCATCTAAAACTTCAGTTTCACCTACATCGTATTTGACTTCTTTTGTACTCCGTTTTGGACGACGAGAGTGTTCGGAACTTTGCTGACCTTTCTTATTCTTTTCCACCAACTTGTTCTTTTCGCACCCCTTTAATGTCTTTCTTCCATTTGGCACAGTCGCACGGCTACACTTCGAAACCTTTCCATTGCCCTTTGAATCATTGAGACCTTCTGTCATGGATGGATCTTCGTTGATGCTTCCATCGTCTAAACTGCCATCAGGCAACACAACATCTGCAAGGAATTGTCAAATTTAAAGCGAACAACACACTATTCAATGCATGCAGGCACATGACACATTATTTACAGCTTCTTGCTGAGCATCCAAAAACATTACAGTTAATTCAGTAAATGACGATCATCATTGTTTGTTGGTTGCAGCTGATGCTCTGAGGGATTACATCTGTAATATCCTACAAAGTGTCTTTAGCATAAAACATGGGCCAGGTAGAGCTGTGACTTTGATATGACCATATCTAAGGGTGTCATGCATTATTAATGGGTTAAAAACGCAGTGCCCTATAGGATATTCTTCCCATTCGAACGAAATGGCTGAATTATCTTGTATAAACGTACCGTCTAGCTGAATCTCATTCAATGATTTTCCCTGGAAATTTCCCGCTGTACCGTTTTCAATGGCCAAAAGAACCTTGGATACCTTCGCCATTTCAATCGTCGATTCGTGCAAGCGATACGAATCCTTGTGAACCTCCACGGTATGGCCTAGATGGTTTCCCAGCCACTCCAACTCTCCAGGTTGTAATCCTAGTATCTGTAAGAAGATATCCAATTGTCAATTTCACCGAGTATACGAGTAGAAAATTTACTGGATCATCTACAACGGTCAATTTCACCCAGTAGACAATTGACTGTATCATTGGCAAACTATAATAACGGTAAAGTCGTCATAACGTAATGAAACGGGGAACATGACTTAATCATAATTCATATCCCCATGTTCTTTAGAAATCGTTTCTTTTTGCTTACCTGCGTGACAGTTGCGGTGTATTTTCTCAGCTTCGTTGTTGATATGAGATCAGGTCTTGAGCATTCTGCCAATTTCGCATGATTATTCAGTACCTGCAAGAGACAATGATAAGGTTTGTCTTCTTAATCCATAAACAATCACTAGTCCGCGCAAACATACTAGTACTTACTAAATCTAGAGTTGATGGAGGGAAAATTATGTGTAGGTAGGCCTAGATTAAGGAGTTACCTAGGATCCTAGAATATTCAAATGACACCCTTGTCACGTGTATCTACAGGGCTCTTTAGTTAGGTGCTATGTAATGCAACCCTGTAAGAATAATGAGTAGGTGTTGGTGACCAAACGTTGTTGCGAAATCGTTTTCAGTTGTTATGGTTATGTTATGACGACCGAAGTCAAAGTGTACTTTAAAAGGGACAAACTAAACAAAGCGTGTACTTTTCATATGGCAAATGTTTGTGGTACCTGAGGTTTTCCAGGTCAGTCCTTTCTACTGAGGGAGGGTGACGTTGATGGACACATAACATGATGTAAGATGACGTGACAAACACAACTTATCCCGACTCGAGGGACCAATCACGTCACTCGTATCATGGGGCGATATCACCATCACCACTGGTGACAAACAGGAGTTTTTCCCAAATGTACGACGTCATCATCGCGTACATTTGGGAAAAACTCCCTAACGAGACCTAAAACCCGTCTACTGCGCAAACCATGTGCGCATACCATGAACGTAGTTTTGCTTGGATGGAAACAATGACTTTTGAAAGTGATTGGATGGAAACAATCAGAGTTCGCGTTTTCATGGTTTGAAAAAACGTTGCTGGGATGCAAATAATCAACATTAGATGAGTACAATTAGATTGTATACAAATAATTTCGTGCATACTTTCATGATTTGAAACGATCAGTTTGTTAAAGTGATGGTTTGGAAATAATGATTTTGTGCGTGATTGTTTATCATCCAATGCAATGGACAATTTCCTGGTTTGAGAAACCATGACTTTTTTAATTTTGATTATTTAACAAACCATCATTTCGAGACAGTTTGATTATTTGAAACCACGGATATTCAGAAAATGTATTATTTGAAAACAATAAAGTTACGTTGTTTTATTGGATGAATATAATCAAAAGAGAGCAAATTCATTGTTTGAAACAATATCGATAGGAACAGTAAATGGTTTGAATACAATTGAATAAGCAAATTTATGGTTTGGAAATAATCTTGACTTGGTTCACTCATTTATTTCGATATAATTTGCTTATTTCAAATAATTACGTCAAATAATTTAATTCCCACATGGCGCCTCATACAAGGGGGATCCACAAGACCAAGCATTAGGTGGACCCTCTATTGATTCGAAAACCATTTGTTGGTTTTGAATATAATGAAAACTGCTTCTTACCTTCCAAGGTGATAGATACGACTTTGCTCCAGGAATCGCAAAGAAATATTCACTGTCAACACCGCATTCGGTTCGCTTTTCAACAAGAAGCTGCATCGCTCTTATCCAGTCCGGCTTGAGGAGTAACGGCACTTTTCTGTTACGCTTTCCGGGTAATTGGACCATGTCTAAGCTGTAAGAAAAGAGTACAACATGAATTACATATTATCTACGGTATCGGAGGAATAATGTTGCCATCGCAATTCGATAATCGCTCTACCAATAGTAGGGTAGATAATTTTTGCGATTGTGTTATTTAAAATTGCCATAGTAATTCGATAATGACCCAGTTGTAGGGTAAATAAATTAGACTGTGATTGGTTATGCTAATCATTTGTGCAGAAAAATAAGAGATTTTGTAGGTGAAATTTGGTGACAGCGTTTGGGACTTTTCCAGGACGATTTGATGTTTTTCTGCGTTCTCTTTAGGGAACAAAAAAGGTATCATTTTTGTCAAAACCGCGAAAAATTGAGCAAAGTCATAATGAACTTGCAAAAGAAAATGATCAGACGAATACTAGCGAGCGAGACAAACATTGTTAAAAAAACACAAACATCATGCGTGGAAACTCACGGTGCAAAACACCCCTCGGAAACATCAGCAAGTGTGCTTGGGTTGGTCACGTGGCCGATACAGCCTAGTTGCATGTCTATTCTTTTAGAGGGTCTATGTGCTTGTGACGAAAAACGCTTACCTGTCCATCAGCCTCAGTTCAAGTGCAGAGAGTGATAATAGGATGTCTTCGTTTCGATGTTCCTTCCACTTTGGCCTCTCAACAAAGCATGATAGGTGCATCCTTGCGACCTCACCGCCTCTCCGCTTGTTAAACAATGTCACGATTGAAAATACGACCTCCGCGAGTTTTCGCCATGAAGCTGGTGATGTGTTCTGCTGGAGATCTGTCTCAAGTTCAGGCAAAATCTTTTGAAGATGCCCACGCAGCTTAATTAAATCGGCAGTAATAGGAATCAGTTCAACGCTGTTGTATTTACGTTCCTTGAGACTCTGTAGTGCATGAGATGATACTAATTCAGTCCACTCGGCATTAAACAACTGGAGGAATACTTGAGCTTCGTCAACCATGGCATTGTCCATTCTCCTTAACCCAATACCGTGTTTCACCAGCGCACACTTCCTCAGCGTATGTCCGATGTGGAGACCAATGCTCGGACTGTCCAATAGATTTACACCAGTCATTGTTGTCTCCTTACTCACGCAACAAAGCTCCCTAGTTGCTTTCACTGCGACATCAAAATGTTTCCCACATAATATTTCAGATAGGGAGATGAAGTTGTCATTGTGTAATGTACGGAAGGCAATAAGGAATCTCCCTAGCTGACGCAGACGCTGAGATATGATGTTTCGCTTTTTGTGACCAAGTTTGTTCAGCAAGATCACCCCAAACTTCATTATGAGGGAATCTTTTTCAATTATCGATACCACAGTGTCATGTCGCATCTGATAGATAACCGCTTCCTTAAGCTGACACCATTCGGCCGCACTACCGTCATTTCCAATTGTTGCAGCATCCAGGAAAATACGACTTTGCACCTTTGATGACTGCACACGGTCTTGGTGAGTGTCGTTGTCATTGGCATCGTCATCATCTATGTCATCATCGGCAGCCGCGGCAGCTGAGCCCGGATTGAACTGGCATATCTTTGCATGCCTGCACACTTCATCCTGATGGAGGAATACCAAGCAGTGGACACATGGCAGATATTCATCAGCATTGCGCCTACCACTTGGACGCCTCGAGACTATGAGTTCACCTTCCCCTAAGTGCAGCACATTGATATTATGATTAAAATTTCCTTTCAAACGAATCCTTTCAATCTCTTTAGACGCTCTTTGCTTGTCATTTAATGCAAGGATGCGAATAACC
Source organism: Lineus longissimus (assembly GCF_910592395.1). NCBI lineage: Eukaryota > Metazoa > Nemertea > Pilidiophora > Heteronemertea > Lineidae > Lineus > Lineus longissimus. The sequence goes on along the minus strand of NW_027020281.1, from coordinate 165,767 downwards.
TCCACCTCATCTCCATGACACTGTTCTAAATGCCTTCGTATCTTTGCCACCAACCGTCCACAGTAATAACATGCATGACGTCTATCGTAGTTTCTGGAACCATCTTCTTTTCTACGAAACCCAGGAACCGTCACTGCAAAGAGAATTATTCACTTTCGAGATTTTGAGAGGTAGTATGCAGCAGTCATTCTAATTTATCGTGGTTTCGATATTTCCAAACACCATTCCCTATGTCTTCCTGCATCTTTAAAATCAGTTGCTGAGATTCTGGTAAAGGAAGATCAGATAGTTCCAAAAACTTCCAAGAGCGTAAAGTTCAATTTCTGTAAGTGGACATTAATACGAACCTGATGGATACTTGGATTTTACATCGCCTGGTCCTGATACACACTCTTTTTTCTTCTCGGCATCCTCGTCAATTAAATTTTCTGAATCACTCCCTTCTGTTGATTGATGATCTGCTTCAACAGAATTTGATTCCTGCAGTTCGCTCCCATCTGTCGATTGGCGGTCAAGTTCCCCATCATCTGGCTCCTGCCATAGGCTTCCCTCTGTTGATTCCTCATCAATCGACACCTGCACTAGACTTCCTTCTGTTGATTGTCGATCAGCATCTCCATTTGTTGATTCCTGAGTATCGTCATCTCCATCTATCGACTCTTGCACTAGACTCCCATCTGCTGATTGTTGATCGTCATCTTCCTCCGTTTGCTCCTCTACTAGACTCCCATCTGTTGATTGTTGATCGTCATCTTCCTCCGTTAGCTCCTCCACTAGACTCCCATCTGTTGATTGTTGATCAGCATCTTCCTCTGTTGGCTCCTGCACTAGACTCCCATCTGTTGATTGATGATCGTCATCTTCCTCCGTTAGCTCCTCCACTAGACTCCCATCTGTTGATTGTTGATCGTCATCTTCCTCCGTTAGCTCCTCCACTAGACTCCCATCTGTTGATTGTTGATCAGCATCTTCCTCTGTTGGCTCCTCCACTAGACTCCCATCTGTTGATTGTTGATCAGCATCTTCCTCTGTTGGCTCCTGCACTAGACTCCCATCTGTTGATTGTTGATCGTCATCTTCCTCCGTTGGCTCCTCCACTAGACTCCCATCTGTTGATTGTTGATCAGCATCTTCCTCTGTTGGCTCCTGCACTAGACTCCCATCTGTTGATTGTCGATCGTCATCTCCGTTTGTTGATTCCTGCACGTGACTCCCATCTTTTGAGCCCTCTGTTGATTGTTGATCAGCATCTTCGTCATCTCCGTCTGTTGACTCCTGCATCAGAATCCCATCTTTTGACCCCTCTGTTGATTGTCGATCGTCATCTCCGTCTGTAGACTCCTGCACTAGACTCCCATCTTTTGACCCCTCTGTTGATTGTTGATCGTCATCTCCGTCTGTTGACTCCTGCACTAGACTCCCATCTGTTGACCCCTCTGTTGATTGTTGATCGTCATCTCCGTCTGTTGACTCCTGCACTAGACTCCCATCTGTTGACCCCTCTGTTGATTGTTGTTCGGCATCTCCGTCTGTTGACTCCTGCACTAGACTCCCATCTTTTGACCCATCTGTTGATTGTTGATCGTCATCTCCGTCTGTTGACTCCTGCACTAGACTCCCATCTGTTGACCCCTCTGTTGATTGTTGTTCGGCATCTCCGTCTGTTGACTCCTGCACTAGACTCCCATCTTTTGACCCATCTGTTGATTGTTGATCGTCATCTCCGTCTGTTGACTCCTGCACTAGACTCCCATCTTTTGACCCCTCTGTTGATTGTCGATCGTCATCTCCGTCTGTTGACTCCTGCACTAGACTCCCATCTTTTGACCCATCTGTTGATTGTTGTTCGGCATCTCCGTCTGTTGACTCGTGCACTAGACTCGCCTCAATTGATTGTCGATCAGAATCTTCCTTTGTTGGCTCCTGTACTAGACTCCCCACAGTTGATTTTTTATCAGCATCTTCCTCTGTTGGCTCCTGCACTAGACCCCCAGCCCCCTTTGTTGAGTGTCGATCTGCATTTTCATCTGTTAATTCCTGCAATATACGCCCCTCATTAGATTCGTGCTCGGTTTGCCCAATAATTGAATCATCTTCATCTTCAAATGACACTTGCAACTGGAAGGATCGCATGCAAACAAAATCTCCGTCGTCATGACAATCTCCCCCACTTGCAGTGGTGTGACCTTTTTTCTCAGTTCGTTCCTGGCCATCTGGCTGGCCTCTTCCCACAAATAATTGCAGATTTGTCATTCCTTCCTGACCATCAGGCTGACTCCTCTCCACCCATGACAGCAGATGCGTGTTTTCTTGAGTTGGTTGCCTTGTACCCTCGTCAGCGCTCTTCTCTTCTTTCAAGACAATACTTGGAACGTTTTTGCTATCACCCCTACACAGCGTATGCTTGTGTGCTATGAATCTATCTAAGTCGTTAAAGGTTCTCTTGCATCCCCCGCACGTGTAAGTATCTGAAATGGTAATGTTTTTATGTTAGGATCATGCTGACTAAGTGACGTGTGGAAAGATGCTTGTCTTTTCCATGGACCAATCGTAGTGTAGTCCCTATTTCAGATGTAGGCTAGTGTTGCTTGAGACCTGGGGATACAATATGTTACCCCGTGAACATAAAATATATCAAGCTGGTAACAACTGAAAACATACCTTTCTCCGTGGTTTCCTCCAAGATACATGCCATCAGTCGGCTACTCTCGTCCTGAAATAAATTAACATACTTAATTGGGAAAGGTTAAGGTGAACCCGTGGAAAGTAGACATGCAGGAGATGGATTTGAGTTTTACACATTTCAGTCCCGCCTGCGTACTCCGTGTAAAAAGAAACATCATTCCCTTTACAAGAATGCACACTAAGCAACTAGTCTAAAATAACATAAATGTTCATCTGCAATTAGCTGTACAACTTACTGACCATCATGTATTGTGTTTTGGTGCAGAAAAGGGCTAAGGAATAGTCTAAAGAACTTAGTATCGGTTTTTGAGCGCCCCGTCAAGAAAGGGGTTAATTTACCGTAAATGTGAACATTTACGAACTAGAAAAACTTATATTCAGAAAGGGCACCCCTCAATTATCCTACACACCAATTTTCAGGTGGTCCCTGAGTGTGTTGGCCTAAACAATTTCTAGCAGCTTTTTCAGATTCGTCCTATGGCCTAAACGGTTAAATCCTATAAAGAGCATTCTTGTAAAGGGAATAGAGTGTGGATCTGGCCAAGGGATTATTTGTCACAAATAACCTATTCCGTTTGTGCGCGAAGGTCTCTATCTCGCACAGCTCGTTGCTTGTAATCTAAACAGTTACCTGATTGCAAAAGGCCTTGTTAGCTGTTGTATCGATGGTAAATTCATTACTTCCGCATTGTCCTTTGGCAGGGGTAGAGGTGATGATCGGACAATCGATGGTACAGTCTTCACTTCCGCATTGTCTTTTGGCATGGGTAGAGGTGACAATTGGATATATAACCTGAAGAAGTGAACAAGGTTTCGGTTTTACACAATCAAGGTTCATTCATGCAAGAATATCCAGAAATGGAGGCATTAAGATGTTTTCCGAGAACGAGAACGACGTACTGTAGAAATCACTCTGTCTCGACACTTCCAAGTTTTGAACCTGGTTGCTTGAGGTGTGATTGGCATCAGTTTCGAGCAACTGGGTGGATGTTATTTGATGGGTATACCTTCTTGTATTCACAAGGTTTGTATTCTGCAAAATAAAATCTACCCAGATCTTATAATAGGGGTCTGCTAGGCCTTTGAGTACTCAGTAACCCAGGGTGAGGATTTGGAAGTGCGAGACAAAGTGGATTTTACAGTACGAGGTCGATTAGCACCGGTTCCAGACAATCTAGGAAGGAAGCGATTTGACGTTTCACCATATTGATAAGCCCTCGCGCTGTAGGTGTACCGGTACTTATATTAATGTGGAATGCGACTTCATAATTTGGTTATGAGCCATTTTGATTTTGGTGCTCGTAGCTGAATTCGTTTTCGTTCTCAGATCAACCTCTCTAATTCCATCTGGTCACCAAAATAAGGGATGATATTGTATGGCTATTACACGCGTTTTGTTTTGATATTGAGAAAGAGAGATCGAACTGCACGATTTTGTGCCCATTGTAATTCAGGAGAGATTGGAGATGAATAGGCCTACCACATGTTTATAAAATGGAATGCTCCTGAAGTCAATATATTAAGGAAGAGTGCTATGTATGTCTAAAATAGTGGAGCCAGTTAGTAGTTTTAATGTCATCCGATTGTAACATTTGTCACATTATTGATACATATTTCGAGAAAGGGTTAAGGTTTGTGGATTCTAAATAGCGTTGATGTGTTCAGCAGAGTAGAAGTGAAGATTACTTTGTTACCTACTACGACCTAGTAAATGCAAAATACTTTTTTGGGCACTTTATGATTCAAAGGGGAACGCATGCTCTTTTGACCCCTCAATTTGTAGAATTGCGGTGGGGCAGAGCAAAGTAACATACTTACATCAGTCTCTAAAGAAGAACCGTCAGAGCTCCTACACAAATCCACAACAACTGGCTGCATTACAGCATAAACTGAAAAAAAACACACCACAATTTTGAGAGACATGAAATTTCCCGCAATCAGTAATTTTGTTCGCCCTCTCGTTTTTATCTATCTTTGACTAGCGGATATCAGAAACAACTTATCGAGAGCTAAATTAGCTACAGGAAAGAATATCTTGCATGTCACCATGCAGTAGCCTGTCTTTCTCCCCGTGCGTTTCTCATCAAAGGCATTATCATCGAAAGATCCTGGACCTGTTTGGGTCGACATATGATTTGCTCCCTGCCCCCCCCTCCTGCTGGCGTTTTTTTGTGAATTAGGTAGAAGTGACCTCACCTTTCTCGGCAGTTTCTTCGAAATGATAAGTCATTTGTTGCCTGCTGTCCATCTCCTTCATTTGTTGCTGGCTGCCCACATCCTAAAAAAAGTGAATCGCTGATTCTGTAATGTCTTTCATGTTTGAACCATCAGAGCAATAAGCATGATAAGATGATTCTCAAGAAATACTTTCATTACGAGACTTTGGCACTATGACGAGATGTCTCTAGTGCCAACTCTCCCTCCCCCACCCAGGCCCTCCACCCTCTCAATTCTCTCGCCTTGTCTTTCCCTTTCCGAATATTTAGGCGCGTCTTGCTTTTTTACGGTTGCACCTCGGGGGTTGCACTAAACGATTACCATGAGGAGCTGCTTGTCATAAGGGTCATTTATCCCCCCCCTCCGCCCACATCGAGAAGGCTGGGAAGGTTTAATTCGCCTGGGGCCGTTGGAGAGCGAGAGACAATGTCGGGAAAGGGGAAAAAATATGAGGCATGGGAATTGGCCCGGAGAGGTTGGAGTGGTAGGGGAGGATAGGAAGAGGAGGAGATAGAATATGAGGAAAGGGGAGAGGGCTTTTTTCTGGTAAAGAGTTTGAATGGAACAACCATGACATCTCCCGATCAGTTGGTGAACTTTCCTTGTCAACTTACATCAATAGTAGAACCATCAGTGACGCTTCCTAGTAGATTCACAACCCTTGGCTGCATAAGAGCATCAACTGCAACGATCAAAATGAAGTGTTAGGACTCGGTCAGACTCGAGAAAGTAAAAAAAAACAGACTATACATGTAGTAATCATATTCTGTGTAACGCAGCTGGATTTTCTTGGTGAAGGGGACAAGCACGCAAAGAACTGAAAAAAACAACATCATAATCGGAGTCGATTGCTGGCTGATGAATCAGGTGTCTTATCACCTTACGTCAATGAACAGGAGACCCGGTCAATCAACATGAAGGAGGCCCATGCATCCAGACGGCTCGAAACAAGGCAGGTGTTTATTCTGTGGCTGGTAAGATACTGTGGTTCTGGTTGATTAAATAGTGTGTTGCTTCTCAAGTTGTGGCTTACTGTATCCATCAGAGCCCTCGATCATTGATTGATGTGAAAGGAACATGTACTGAAAATCCCAACGTGTGAACGCGAGCAGGTTTTCTCAAGCCCGGGAAAGACCGGGGTCGGACACGACTCTCACAAACCCACCATTTCGGGATAGGTGGAATCACCACAGACAAATTTAATACCCACATTGTTTTTCTGTCTTATCAGTTCGTTTAGACTGATGGGTATTACGAGACTCGTTGATTCTCCCCTTTTTGCTTTCAACATCCTGTTCGGCATCTGCAATATAGTGAGAAAGTGTGTTTTATAAAAACAAATGCAAAATGCACAAAAGCAAACCATGTTACCAAACCATGTCTCAATGCATGAGTGGGGGCCCACGGTAGGGGTACGGGGCCCCTATTTGACAGTTTACTGCATCGAATACAATGCTCCTTTAAGGCTTGTCCCATCCACTGACGGATGGAAGCCTTGATTGTTGCTTTGCTGCAGGCGTAAGATCGTTTCATTGCAGTCTTCAGTAATTAATTGAATATTGGGCTGTGCTACGAGATGTAACCTCGCCATTCAGCATTGAAGAAATACTTATTATTAACAGGTCATGTCACTCCGGTACTCACATTTCTTCGACCTTTTGGTGCGCATGGACTTTCCCGTTTCAGCGGGCCTTGAAGCGTCTGCACTGATCCCTTTGGAACATTGTCCTTTGCTCGCAACCTTCACTTTAGCATCTGAAAACGAATTAGGAGCATGTATTGTTCAGAAGGGTTTTAAATGTTATAGATAGTTTAATGGATTTACAGTTTCATTTACTCTAATTAGCCCAGCATCTTTGTACCACCCGACACGGATGCAGATTCGTGTCATCACTATCAGCTGACTGTTGCTCATAGGCCTGATGAGTCACTATCATCCGAAATGGTATCACGCTTCCACGAAATTGACGTCAATCGTATTCTGCTAATGTTATCTCATAGTATCAGGTTAAGGGATGCTTGGACTCTTTCTCATGATTTTAGTGAGTATTCGTATTGTCACCGAAACGTAAAGATGTTATCCATTTGAGAGATTATAGATATATTATGATCTACGTCGTTATCGTTCTTTGCCGTTTGTTTGGAGCAATCGTCTTAACATTTGGTAGCAGAGCGCAGTTGTACAGATGGATTTTGTCAGTGAGCGTTCCCGTATTCGAAAAGCCTTTGAGAAAGGCATGGATCGTTTGTTTTCGGAATTCGACATAAACGTACAAATGCGGATATTCGATTACGATTGGATACTTTATACGGAATATACCAAGATGTGTACATGACATATTCGGAATATACCGACCGTTGCCGAGGCTCCGGATCCAGCCTGGAGAAAAAGGCAGCCGTTTTTGATGACGAGATGGACGAGATCGCCAACAAATATGACTTAGCCGAACAAGTAGCACACGACTACATGAAACAGCGGCGTGAATTAAGTAAGTCCCAACTCTCGTCACATATGCATAGCCCTCAGTTTGAAAGTGTAGGCCTAGAAACTGATCGTCACTTCAATTATAAGTCATTGGAGGATGAACTTGAGAAGACGCGAGAAGAAATTAGGAGGATGGAGGCCAGCCTCACCACATTGCCTCCACCCCGGCATGCCAGACGAAATGTCAGCTTTGCGGAACCTTCGGAATATAACGATAGTACAGGTGACGAAGCCAAGGTAGAAAAGGCCACGAGTGACGAAGCTAAGGGTGATGAAGCTACTGGGGCCCCTGGAATGTCTCTCAAGGAAGAAGCGGACAAAAAGCCGACGCCACGTCAGGAAAATCCACCACATCACGATAATGTAGAAGCTCGAGTGTTCGAATCGTCACAGCCGCCAATCCTGACGCCGCATCCGCCCGTTATGTCGCCACAGCCGCCAGTCCTGACACTTGACGATACAGTCGCCCGCTATGATGCCACAGCCGCCCGTATTGGCATCAAAGCAGCCTTTTCTTTCGCCAGTTGGACTGCCAACACAGCAGCAGAGGTTTCCGCTTCATTACTATTCGACTCCTACTCCGCACCCAGGAGCATCTTTGTACAATCTGCTAGAAGGAACGCCCCCAGATGCAGCGACTGAACCACCGGTCAGATTTGATCCATCTAGACTATTAACGAGAGTCCCAGTCCCAAAGTTTGCCGGTAACAAGAGGAGTGAAAGCTGGAACGCAGCCTTCAAGGCCTGTGTCGACAATGCAGTAACTACAAAAGAATACAAGCTGCTTCGATTAAGGGACAGCTTGCAAGGGGAAGCTCTTAAAGTAATTGAAGGCTTGGGACATTCGGCTGCTGCCTACGACGTGGCCAAGGACAGGCTCGAAAGGAAATATGGCGGTAAGAGACGACAAATCACTTTAAGACTTGAACAGTTAGAGAGATTTCGGCAGATCCGAGACGGTAATTGCCAGGACCTAGAGCGATTTTCAGAATTGCTAGATGTTCTGGTAGTAAATCTAATCGATGGAGGACAAGCAGCAGAATTAGGTAGTGGGTCCCTCTACATATCACTACAACGCAAGCTGAGTGAAGGCTTACTGGCTAAGTATCACCGGTGGATTTCGGAGTACAGATTAGAACAGAAAGTAGAAACATTGAGAAAGTTCATCAATGATGAGTCCGAATTCCTAACCACTGCCGCTGAGACCATCCAGGGAATCAAGGAAAGTCATCCCCGAACAGATAAAGCTGCGTCGTCAAAAACGTTCGTTACCACGACCCAGATAAACGAGAAACAGTGCAAGGTTTGTAGCGGTCAGCACGGGGTATGGGTATGTGACACGTTCAAAGCCATGGATGTTAACCTACGATGGGATAAAGCCAAAGGGCTAAATCTTTGCTTTAGGTGCCTTGGAAACCACAGAGGAGCCGACTGTAAAAGAAGTAGACCGTGTGGAATAGGAGAATGCAAATCCAACCACCATCGACTGCTAAAATTAGTGTGGCCTACTCCGAGGATATGGATATCGTGCCTTTCACCATTAACTTTGTTTTGGAAACTGGATATACCCGTTCGCCGTGTATAAGATCACTTCGAGGATACGTAAACTTCGTCATGAACTTATGGGGTAACAGGTAGACTTGGTCTATGACCCGTCTATTAAGGATGAAATTAAGGCTTCTCCTTCCCCTAGTCAGCCTACGGGGCACTGTTGGGCACAGTGTAGCACCCGTTTCGCCTCCCTTCGTCGGGGTTACGACGCCTGTCGACCGAGAAAGATGTCAAGCCACGCTTAGGTTATCTGAGAGACTTTCCTTTCTATGAATGCCGACTGTTTGGATTATCGAACATTTCAACTATCATTATAAATGAAGAAATCGTGAACTCTTCGTTACCAATTGCCAGCATGAACGTCTTATGGAGAGTCAAAATTTGCTTTTGGACTGGCATTGTTTCTATCATTCATCATGCTGATATTGTCATATCAGGAGGGGGAGAATGTTCAGAAGGGTTTTAAATGTTATAGATAGTTTAATGGGTTTACAGTTTCATTTACTCTAATTAGCCCAGCATCTTTGTACCACCCGACACGGATGCAGATTCGTGTCATCACTATCAGCTGACTGTTGCTCATAGGCCTGATGAGTCACTATCATCCGAAATGGTATCACGCTTCCACGAAATCGACGTCAATCGTATTCTGCTATTGTTATCTCATAGTATCAGGTTAAGGGATGCTTGGACTCTTTCTCATGATTTTAGTGAGTATTCGCATTGTCACCGAAACGTAAAGATGTTATCCATTTGAGAGATTATAGATATATTATGATCTACGTCGTTAGCGTTCTTTGCCGTTCGTTTGGAGCAATCGTCTTAATATGTATCGATAATCTTGGTCCAAAGTAGCCAACTGTTTGCATTGATTGTTATGCGATTAATTCAATGGTTTGGGTTTACAGAAATGTGAGGTGAGTCCTGAAAACGCTATAAGCTCAAATGCAAAAGTACGTCATGACGTGACCCACTTTTTCTCAACTTGGGGCCCTGGCACCACTACTAGTTATACAGAAATGTGAGGTGAGTCCTGAAAACGCTATAAACTCAAATTTTCATTCGGGGGGGTTCCTCAAAAGATGGTGTTGGTTTGGATGGGGTTAATTTCTATAATGCTGGAAAGATCTCCCTTCTATCCTGATCCGATACCTGTCACTATGAAATGGAAACTAGCATCGAAACAACGTGAATATGATGAGGAATGGTGAACAAAAGTTGCCCTTACATTTCTTTTTATGTTGCACATCAGCTGACATTTCGGGTGAAATGGGGACTTGATGAGTGCGGATATTAGCCGAATTCTCTGTTGATTCCGGTACCTCTTTCCTTTTCTTTGGGGCATTGGGTCTCTGTGCTTGGGCAGATGCTTTTCTTTTCTTTTGTAACAGAGCAATGTCCTGTGCTGAACAGGATTTGACATTGTTGTTTTGATTTTTGAAATCGGTATTACCCTGTGTGGTAAGTGATGGTTTGATATCTGTACCTGGAATTAAACGGCAAGCATATTTGAAAAACAGACAATCAAATTCCACATCTCGAAATTACATTTTGACGAAAAGACTATGTAATTGAATACTCGTCTTAACAAGCAGGTGGTCATTAATTTTCCCTTTGGGTTTAATTTTCCCTTTGGGTTTTTGATAGGACAGTAGTTTTGCTATCGGTAAAACACGAAGGTTACCAATGCGTCTTCCAATCCAAAGGTGTCATTGAAACACAAATTAATGTTGGGCTGGTCAGGAACAGCAGGCACCATGAGCTGCTGGTCTGGGAATTGCTGTGAAAGGTTTCAGGAATAGACCGGGGTTAATGATAACAACCTCTGCTGCAGTTAATATCTGACTATACCCGAAAACTGTAACTTTAACTATAACAATGCCACTTACATTTCATAAGCGTTGGTTGCACAACTGCTGATATCTCCGGCGCCATGTAATAGTGAGAAGTGTGGACCTTAGTCATGTGGACGGTGGTAGCATTCCTCATTCCTGAAGCATTGCCCTTGGTAGCTCCGTCCAGGCGTTTTGGTAGTTTGGCATTCATACCTGAAATGCAATGGCATGTGTCCATGAACTTCGCCAAAGAAAGTCGGTAACACTCTCTGTCATGGAGACTTTATATTTTAATGATGCGGCTTGGTTACCTTTTTGCATTTATTTCTTGGTTGATTTTTGCATTGATATCTTGGTTGATTTTGACCAATATTTTCATCGAATGAGTAATTGATTGGATATAAACATGTACCTTGTGTCGTCGTATTACCATTATTTTGGCTTTGATACCGGTGTGCAAGGGATAGTAGTCCTAGGGCTGATAGTACGTGTAACAATAGCCCGCATTGCTAAATGTTTTGGTTAGGGTTAGCGGTACAATAGATCATGCTGCTTAATTGATCAAATACAATGCTACCGGACTATGACTCCAGGGGGACTATATCCGCTGTCACACCGGTATGTGCTTTTTTGCTTTCAATTCATGAATGGTTATAGCTAAAAATGTAGTGGGTTGATCTTGTCAAAGAAAGTCGTACGGTTGAGTTGGAAATCCAACTGTTGCGAGGTGGACATCTTTGTCATGGAGATGGAGATACGAGGGGGGGGGGGCATTTAGATCCTTATCTGGATTGATTTCGCAAAAGAAAGTCGTAACGGTGAGGTGGAAGGAAATAATCCGTCCGACATGCACTTTTGATATCTTGTTCATTGAACGAGGGTTACCATTGTTGCGATTTCGGTGGACATCTCAGTCATGGAGACAAGGGGGTCAAGCATGGGTTGATTTTGCCAAAGAAATTCATACTGTTGTGGTGGAAATCCGTCAATCATGTGATTTGTTGTCATTACATTGTAAATACCATCATGTTCACAGAACGAGTGTTGATTTGAACGAGGGTTATCATTGTTCACAGGTTCATGAGTTATTAGGTAGACATTCTCTTATTGTTGCGAGTTAGTTGGACATCTCTCTCCATGACAAAGGGTGATTAGGAGTTGTATGTTTTAGGGCTAGAACTGAATTCCTTTAGTCCCTGAAACTGATTAAGCATTACACGTCTATTTAATGATTGGACTTGGTTCACTTATTCGGAATGCCTCCAACAATAATCGGTCCTCATCTCCAGCCAACACGTCAGACTGCCAGTGCTGATCATTGATAAGGCATTTATCCCCTTATCTGGATAGGTTTTGCCAATTTTGTTCATCGAACAAGTGTTACAATTGTTCACACAGGTTCACAAGTTAGGTGGACAGCTGAGTCATTCGTGTTGTCGCTTCACCATTATTTTGGCTTAAGTCGTATTGTTCGAGGTGAAACAGGGATGTCCACGCTGTCATACACTTTCTCATACTTCATTACATGACACTTTGTGCTATCGCATAGCCATTTGTTTGGTTTATTGTTATGGGGACGGTCATATGCAAATATGAAATGCTTGTCTAGTGATGTGCTAGCTTCACTTCCTTGCAGGCATGACACATGATGCCAGTGAGATGGCACGAGAGTCGTAATAAAATGAATGGGATCCCAGCAGCAACCCCCCCCCCCCCGATGGCCCATGGGAAATCAGTAGCAGTGGTGTAGCAATTGTCAACCAAGGTCGAGTGGGAAAACGTAGTGGTTTGGGATGGGATCTGAACCATTTTGAAGTTACGACTCGGGGGTGTGTATCCTGTGACCCCCCCCCCGCCCCCCGCCCCCGGGATATCAGTGACAGTGTGTTAGCGCTTGTCAATCCTAATGATCAGGGGAAATCACCTGAACGATCCCAGAATATGTTACGGCCCCACAATAAAAGGTGGTATAGGCAAAATAATAGAGCTCATTATAACGCAAAAGAGTTGCACAACTACAACATTTGTGATGGCGGTGTGCGGCGCCTATTTGATAAAGAAACATACCTAAAATGCAATGGTAATGTTCTTTTTGCCGTAACAAAGTGTTTACAAATAAGACAGGTGCAACGATGGAAACTGATATGCCTCCCGTCTGATGAAAGACTCGCATAGTAATGGTGTGTACTACTTCTGCTTTATTTATTCATTTATTTATTTAGGGTGCCGCGTACCGAAGTGCATTTTGGCTACCACAGGTTGATATTTCTGCTTTACTGCTGGAGGTACACCTAGCTGTGCTCTCAGCTTCATATCAACGCGGTGAGACTAGATAGAACAAATATCGGAGCAAAAAGGTTCTTACTTTTCGTAGGGGAATCGCCGGTCGCTGATATCATCCGAGCTCCCGTTGTCATAAGTTTCCTTTTTTCAGGGGTCCTTGGTGATTGAATGATTTCCTCCTTCTCTAGCCGTGCTCCACCCTTCCTTTTCGTTTTTATCAGGGCTGAACACGATCCATCCTCCTTTGTGGACGTCGTCTGGAATGGTGGCGGCTTTACTTTCTTACCTAAATATAAATGGATCCATTAGCACAAGACACTCTGTACCAACCGTCCAATGCAGGGGGAGTGTAGTCCGTATAGCATTTGAAATAAATCGGACCGATGCCACTCTGACAGCATCCACATTGCTTGGTAAAAAAACGAGTCCACTCAAAGGCGGCCGAAATTTCTCAACCGATCGGGACCTATACGGGCCGTCTGACATTGCTCACATAAGCGCAAAAGGCACCTAGTGCGGGGACATAATCAAGTGCACCTAACTACGCCTATGTCTCATTTTGCATTGAAAGCAGGCTGATGCGCTCTCAGCAATCGGGAAATAACATGAACGACTCCCAATGACCCACTGCCTTGACAGCGCATTTTTCATATGAACGCGGTGAGGTCACACAGGACAAATATCGGAGCAAAAGGTTTCTTACTTTTCTTAGGGGAATCGCTTGTCGCTGATATCACCCGAGCTCCCGTAGTCATTGGGTTCCTTTTTTCAGGGGTCCTTGATGATTGAAAGATATCTTCCTTCTCTGGCCGTGCTCCATCCTTCAGTTTCATTTTAATCACAGTGGAACGGGGTCCATCCTCCTTTGTGGACGTCGTCTGGAATGGTGGCGGCTTTACTTTCTTACCTAAATATAAATGGATCATCCTGTACCAACCGATAAATGCCAGGGAGTGTTGTCCGTACAGCATTTGAAATGAATCGAACCGTCTCATATTCTCACTCCCCTGCCGTCTTATCTTGGCCTATACAGTGTGTATCAAAATAAAGTATACCCAAATTAAAATCCCCCAAAAAAATAAGAATAATCAGAAACAACTTGTTGATGTCTAAGGAAGCCTATGATGTCCGCTTGGCAATGACACTTTGATTTATCATCACGCATTACTGAGCAACAATGTTGTATTTGAACGTCGTCTAAATCAGTGCCATGCCAAGTCATTTTGGAGGGAATAAAAGTGTCACAGCTGGACCATTCTGACCTGTGTCATGTGGCACAGTGACTTCAAATGCTCTTGGGTTGTGTTTCCAAAGTTACGTAACCTATCATGTCTCTCCATAATTGAAGACAATTGAATAACAACTGCATTTGGTGGTGGTTTCTTACCCATGGGTAAATTTGGCACGGTTCAAAACTTAGTACCACTCAAAACCTGGCTTTGTTACTCAGTCACGCGTGGCAGCAACTCATTCACCAAGGTCACATTGGAAAGAGGACATCGGCCTTGGCGTTCACATGCAGGATATATACTTTATTTTCTGATTGTTTTATAGTTTCGAGGAAATATAGTTTCGGGGAAAATAGGGGCTAAAGTTGGGTATACTTTTTTGATACACACTGTAGGACAGAGAGATTGCTCTCTTGGTCTAGTCACTGTTCCTGGGACTGGGATAAAGTAATGACGACATAAAATAGAGAGTCTGATACTGAGTGGTGTATTAAATGACCTGCCTGATGAAAGACTGGGAAAATATGAATGTTTTGACTTCTTCGTATGGTCAATTGCTGAGGAATACATCTTGCTGTGATCTCAGCTTTAAGTTGATTGGTGAGCGCAACTCGAAGGAACGATATCGATCAAATGCAACTGATGACGAAACAATTCTTAGAGTCAGATGGGTTACCGGTATGAATGGACCACTGCTACTTACATTTCTTTGGCTGCACGACTATCGGCCTCTCAGACGCGATGGAGGCGTCTGTAGTTCTAACATGAGCCTTCGTAGTTCCAGATGCATCCTCTTTTTTCTTTAGGACTGGGGTAAGGGGCATCTGCGCCTGATCAGGGCGACTGGGGTGCTTCGGCAATAGAGCCTTTTCATGGACTGAGCTTGGTCCGACAGCAGTATTCTGCTCCAATTTTTGACCCCATGACCCTTTCAATTAGTGCGTACCACCTAGTCCATTAAAATCCTTTCTGTCGTAGTTGGGATTTATACAACTTGACATGGTTATTGAGCGGACCCAGCCATCAATGTCATCTTGCGTCCACATGCCTATAGTAGCTCTCACAGACAATATAGGGAGATGCAGAGGAAAAACCAAAGCCCCCAGAGGAGACCTGCGCTGTCAGAGAGGCCCGCCCACTCTATCACATGAAAGAACCAGGAACGACAAGGGATCGCACCCGGAGCTCAGCGGTGACAGGCATAGATGTTTCCAGGATGCCATGCTGACAGCATCCACTCAAAGGCCGCCGAAATTTCTCTACCGAAACCTGCCAGCGCATTTTTCATCTATATTATCTTACTCTAAGCCCAATTCTGTAACGCGCAAATACTCCTCCCAAACCGCCGAACAGATTCGTTACATATTTCGCAGCATACAGCAGTCTACCTCCAAGATGTGTTCGAGGACGGTCTGAATGCCTTAGTGGTCATATTAGACACACAAATCGCGTTTATTGAAGCAGATCCAGCCCCAATTCTCGCAAATTTGTTGCTAACGACGCGCGTCGCTAGGCCATGACGTAACTGGTGAAAACAGGACCGCGGTAAATAATGATGTCAACAATCGACGTCTCCACCGTTTAAATACGTCATCGCCATAGCGCCGCACATGACGACACGTATATATGACGTCATTCTTGCCTATGACGTAGTGGGCCGCCCGTCTGAACGGGTTTGGCTGTGTCTACTCTGATTAAAGCCCCCATGTATGCATTCTAGGTCTGAATAAGCTGCGGCTGCGGCCGCGTATGCCGTGTGAATTCGCAGCGCAGCACGGGTAATAGCGGTTTCAGAAGGCAAAACTACTCAATGATTCATTAGAATCTACCTCCAGTAACCGGTGTTATTCAGTGGCCAGTTGCATGAATTGCCTTCTCCAGGGGCGTGATCATTCTTAGTAAACACATAGACACATGTCCAAATTGTTCCAACTCAAACATCTTTAGGGGGAGATCTTAGCGCCAACCCGCCAGAATTCACCCACTGCAACATACATGTACCTTCCCGATGACACTGGAACCTCAATTCCGTATATCTGACGTCATTCTTGCTTTTGACGTAGTGGATGACCCGTTTGAACGGGTTTTGCTGTGTCTAATCTGATTAAAGCCCCTCTGTAAGCATTCTAGGCCTGAATCAGCTGCCGTGTGAATTTGCTGCACATCCCAGCACGGGTAGGCTAATTGCGGCGAAAACGTCGTAATGTGATACCCCGAAGGCACCACACAGAAAGCAAAACTACTCAATGATTCAAGAGATCTACCTCCAGCAACCAGTGTTTTCTCGGTGGCCAGCTGCATATTGCTTTCTCCAGGGCTCTATCATTCAGAGACACATACCTACATGTGTCCAAATTATTCAGACCTCGAACATCTTCAGAGGTCTTAGAACCCCCCCCCCCCCCCGAAATTCACCCACTGCAACATACCATTCCAATCTCAATTCCGTGCGTAGCACGGGTTATTGCTAGTATATTGTATTAGCGGGGTGAGGTCAGATAGGACAAATATCGGAGCAAAAGGTTTCTTACTCTTCTTAGGGAAATCGCTTGTCACGGATATCACCCGAGCTCCCGTAGTCATAAGTTTCCTTTTTTCAGGGGTCCTCGGTGATTGAATGATTTCTTCCTTCTCTAGCCGTACATTATCCTTTATTTTCGTTTTTATCACGGTGGAACGGGGTCCATCCTCTTTTGTGGACGTTTTCTGAAATGCTAGCGGCTTCACTTTCTTACCTAAATGTAAATGGATCATCCTGTACCAACCGACAAATGCCAGGGAGTGTTGTCCGTATAGAATTTAGAAATCTAACCAATATTTCTGCACTCTGATATCTAGGGCTGTGATATCTAGGCCTATACAGTAGACTCCCCTGCTGTGATATCTAGGCCTATACATTAGAACAGAGAGATTGCCCTGTTGGCGAGATAAAATGATGACGACATGGAGTGGTTGAGCTCGAGATCTTTAAAATAGAGAGTATGATAATGAGTGTTGTAATAAATGACCTGCCTGATGAAAGACTGGGAAAATATGAATGTTTTGACTTCTTCGTATGGTCAATTGCTGAGGAATACATCTTGCTGTGATCTCAGCTTTAAGTTGATTGGTGAACGCAACTCGAAGGAACGAGATCGATCAAATGCAACTGATGACGAAACAAAATATTCAAAGAAAGATGACGCTAGTATGAGGTGAAAATGGTAAACCTACCTAATTGAGCCTTTTTAGACAAATCTATTATCTACATAATTGAGCCATTTTTCTTAGACCACTTAAGTTTCTTAGAGTCAGATGGGTTACCGGTATGAATGGACCACTGCTACTTACATTTCTTTGGCTGCACGACTATCGTTCTCTCAGACGCGATGGAGACCTCTGTAGTTCTAACATGAGCCTTCGTAGTTCCAGATGCATCCTCCTTTTTCTTCAGGACTGGGGTAAGGGGCATCTGCGCCTGATCAGGGCGACTGGGGTGCTTCGGCAATAGAGCCCTTTCATGGACTGAGCTTGGTCCGACAGCAGTATTCTGCTCCAATTTACTACCTAAAATGAAATGCGCAAATACATTAGGTATGACTTTTCACCCCAAGACCATTTCAATCAGAGCGTACCACCTGATGGTCCATTAAATCCTTTCTGTCGTATTTGGGATGTATACAACTTGACATGGTTATTGAGCGGACCTAGCCGTCAATGTCATCTTGCGTCCACATGATTATAATAGTTTAACAGGTAATATAGGGAGATGCAGGAGGAAACCAGAGCCCCCGGAGGAGACCTGCGCTGCCAGAGAGGCTCGCCCACTCTATCACATGAAAGAACCGGGAACGACAAGGGATCGCACCCTGAGCTCAGCGGTGACAGGCGTAGATGTTTCCAGGATGTCATGCTGACAGCATCCACATTGCTCGGTAAAGCAAAATGTTTAAGAGTCAACTCAAAGTCCGCCGAAATTTCTCTACCGGAACCTATACAGGCTGCCTGACATTCGCCTATGCCTCATTTGTCATTGAAAGCAAGCTGATGTGATGCGCCCTCAGCAATCGGGAAATAGCATGAACAGCTCCCAATGACCCACTGGCTTGACAGCGCATTTTTTACATGAACATGGGGCGAGGTCAGATAGGACAAATATCGCAGCAAAAGGTTTCTTACTTTTCTTAGGGGAATCGCTTGTCGCTGATATCATCCGAGCTCCCGTAGTCATAAGTTTCCCTTTTTCAGGGGTCCTTGGTGGTTGAATGATTTCCTCCTTCTCTAGCCGTGCTCCACCCTTCCTTTTTGTTTCTATCAGGGCTGAACAGGACCCATCCTCCTTTGTGGACGTCGTCTGGAATGGTGGCGGCTTTACTTTCTTACCTAAATATAAATGGATCATCCTGTACCAACAGACAAATGCCAAGGAGTGTTGTCCGTATAGCATTCAAAATGAATCGAACCGATATTTCTACACCGCTCAAATTCTGACTCCCATGCTGTGATATCTAGGCCTATAGATCAAAGAGATTGCCCTGTTGGTGAGATAATGATGACGACATGAAGTGGTAGCTCGAGGTCTGATAATGAGTGGTGTTATAAATTACCTGCCTTATTAAAGACTGGGGAAATATGAATGTTTTGTCTCCTTCCTATGGTCAATTGCTGAGGAATACATCTTGCTGTGATCTCAGCTTTAAGTTGATTGGTGAACGCAACTCGAAGGAACGAGATTGATCAAATGCAACTGATGACGAAACAAAATGATCAAATAGAGGTGAGGTGAAAATGGTAAATCTACATAATTGAGCCTTTTTAGACCACTCTATTATCTATCTAATTGAGACATTTCTTAGACCACTTAAGTTTCTTCCCAAGAGAGTCAGATGGGTACCAGTATGAATGGACCACTGCTACTTACATTTTTTTGGCTGCACGACTATCGTTCTTTCAGACGCGATGGAGACCTCTGTAGTTCTAACATAAGCCTTCGTAGTTCCAGATGCATCCTCCTTTTTCTTCAGGACTGGGGTAAGGGGTATCTGCGCCTGATCAGGGCGACTGGAGTGCTTTGGCAATAGAGCCCTTTCATGGACTGAGCTTGGTCCGACAGCAGTATTCTGCTCCAATTTACTACCTAAAATGAAATGCGCAAATACATTAGGTATGACTTTTCACCCCAAGACCATTTCAATCAGAGCGTACCACCTGATGGTTCATTAAGGTATTTGTAAAATGACACATGATTGAAATTCAGCAAAACCTAGAATGCACCAAACATCCCAAATATATCGAGTAATCATTCATGCCCTATACCACCTTGTTCAGCAATACACATAGACCCCCAAATGATTCACAAAGATGACCTGTCTTGCAGCATTATGTAACAATCTACTTCAAACAAAAGGATTCTTGCTGCAAATGCCCAGGGTTTAGACGGGACCGAAATGAAATTTGAACGTGTCTATAATTGACCTAAGGATCCCCTTCAGATGCAGCTAGCAATTAGATTTGGAGAAATTCATCCTCAATGCTGCAAACGGCAACACTATCACCCTCATGCAAGTCCTCAATTAGATGTCTCTCATGGAAGGGTTCTTACATATCCATAGGCGTGGATCTTTCTATGTACATTACAGGCCGTATAGGGCCTATGTACATGCTTGGAGTCCAATGCCACGGAATTTAAAGGGGCCTAGTAATGCAACGCGTCCTGCAAACCATTCAAGTCTGCTGCATGTTTTGGGTATGCACATACACAGGCCAATGCAAAACACGTACATGTAGGCCTTGGATATATTTTTGTGGACCTTTCTAAGAGAGGCATCTAATTGAGGACTTGCATGAGGGTGATAGTGTTGCCGTTTGCAGCGTTGAGAATGAATTTCTCCTAATCTAATTGCTAGCTGCATCTGAAGGGGATCCTTAGGTCAATTATGTTCAAATTTCATTTCGGTCCCGTCTAAACCCTGGGCATTTGCAGCAAGAATCCTTTTGTTTGAAGTAGATTGTTACATAATGCTGCAAGACAGGTCATCTTTGTGAATCATTTGGGGGTCTATTGGTGTGTTCACACTGGATGCGAATTGAAACCGAATTCCGTAGAGCGCTCTCCGGAATACGAATTGGTTAATCCAGTTTCAGAACGGTCGCGTCACACTGACCCGAATACGCATTCAAATCGGTTTAAAACGCGCTACACTCAATGCGTATACTAACATCAAGCATTCAATTTCAATCTGCAGATCCTGCAAGAAGCAAATTCTAGTACATGTACATACATACATAAAAAAATACAAGAACAGTTTCATTCAGCATACATTCCTAGGCCATTCACCATTCAATCTTTGGTCTCTGTGGCGTAACAAACAATCAAACCTCTGATAAGATCAACTTTACTCCGTACAAAAATAAATCTATTCAAAATTGCATGAAAAAATTATTCCAAAAACATCTTCATATTGTGTTTAGCAGATCATAACTCTACCATTTACCAGGCATTCACTTCAGCACATCCCACAAGACCAGCACAATCAATTGAATTGATAGAAGTTTGGCGCGGAGAATTAACGGAAGAGGAAGTGTGCCGGGCGCATGCACAGTGCGATCGAAATTATTAATTCGTATCAAGCGCGTCACACTTGAAATCTCAATACGGTTTCGTTGATTCGGATTAGCTGATTCGCATTCAATTCGGTTTAAGAACCGTGTTGGTTAAAGCGGATTGAGATCGGTATGAACCGAATTGAGTGTGACGCCCCAATACGTATCAACGTTTTAATTCGAATTCAATTCGTGTTAAAACCCCAGTGTGACCACGGCATTAGTGTATTGCTGAACAAGGTGGTATAGGGCATGAATGATTACTCGATATATTTGGGATGTTTAGGGGCATTCTTGGTTTTGCTGAATTTCAATCATGTGTCATTTTACAAATACCTTAAATCCTTTCTGTCGTAGTTGGGATTAATACAACTTGACATGGTTATTGAGCGCACTCAGCCGTCAATGTAATCTTGCGTCCACATGATTAACTCTTATTCTTCAGTGATACGAGCCCGAGAGGAACAGTTTCCTGTTCAACTTGATCAAGCCATGAAAAGTCACCCATGTAGGGCTACTCACGTTTCCCCGTCCTTTTAGTCAGCTTGCAATTCCCTGCTTCAGCCAGTTTTGAGGAGTCTAAACAGATCCTTTTGGAGTATTGCCCCTTGCTTGCAACTTGCTCTCCAGCATCTAAAGGAGGTAAACACCATTTTAGTTTGACGATACTATTATCATATTATCTGAGAATGTTGATGAGGTATTCTTGTTGCTGCCAATATACTGTAAAAACTTAGTTAAAGCGTCACCTCCTAAAGTATTAGTTACCGCCCCAGAACCCCTTGCCATGGCCTGATTCGTTCTTTTGACTGGGATTAGGGACTGGTTGTGCCCTTCTATTATACGCCACATAAGTCGGTACAGTATAAAAAACCTGTCTGGCCGGAACGTGCGGTGCAAGATTGTAGTCCAATTGCAGTACCCATTGAAAGCCACTAATGAATCGCACGCTTTACAGGTCAAATATATCATAATGTACGACGTGACAGATAATTTTGTTCTTTTTTTCCTTGGGGAGGGGGTCATGGTATGAAGGTCAGATAGGACAAATGATCAGAACGAAATGCCTCTTTACCTTTTATTGGTAGAAGTTCTCTGCTCCCTGATATGATATGGACCGTAGCTGCCGTAGTTCCTGAATAATGTTCCTTTTTCTCGATGAATGGGCAAATGTTTTTCTGTGGCTGGACAGATAAATCGGGGGTCCTGGGTGAATGAATTTCTTGCTTCTCTAGAGTTGCTGCATGGTCTCTGTTCAAATTCTTGATGACTGAATAGGATCCCTCGTGCTTCGTGGAGGTTATCTGGGATGGTGGCGGCTTCACTTTCTTACCTAAAGGAAAATGTATCCATGAGCACCAGATGTTGATTAAAAGATGGGAACGGATGATTCTGCGCACATTTCGATTACCTTGTCATAATCCCTAGCCCTGTTGAAACGTGAAGATTACATTATTTCTTGCCCAAGCCGCCATTGCTTATGTAGACACGAGACGTATGAAGCCAGATGACTTTGGAAATGCAAGCAGGGTAATAAGTGGGCCGGTGATACAGGGTGTTAAAAAAAGTCCACAAACTTTTATCTCTTATAGAATTCGCAACAGGCAGCATAAAAGGAAGCAACTGGTACTAATATAAACTAGAAGCTCAAGCATTTTTGTTGGTGAAAGTCCCACCTCTCTAGCATCAACGGTTATTGCGTAACAGGCGCTCAAAAAAGGAATGCGTTTTTATGACCGCGTCAGTAATCATCAATTGAGGAGCGAGATGGCTCCACTTGGCTGAGTCCGATCGCTATGCAGCATCTCATGAGGGTGATAGTGTTGCCGTTTGCAGCGTTGAGAATGAATTTCTCCTAATCTAATTGCTAGCTGCATCTGAAGGGGATCCTTAGGTCAATTATGTTCAAATTTCATTTCGGTCCCGTCTAAACCCTGGGCATTTGCAGCAAGAATCCTTTTGTTTGAAGTAGATTGTTACATAATGCTGCAAGACAGGTCATCTTTGTGAATCATTTGGGGGTCTATGTGTATTGCTGAACAAGGTGGTATAGGGCATGAATGATTACTCGATATATTTGGGATGTTTAGGGGCATTCTTGGTTTTGCTGAATTTCAATCATGTGTCATTTTACAAATACCTTAAATCCTTTCTGTCGTAGTTGGGATTAATACAACTTGACATGGTTATTGAGCGCACTCAGCCGTCAATGTAATCTTGCGTCCACATGATTAACTCTTATTCTTCAGTGATACGAGCCAGAGAGGAACAGTTTCCTGTTCAACTTGATCAAGCCATGAAAAGTCACCCATGTAGGGCTACTCACGTTTCCCCGTCCTTTTAGTCAGCTTGCAATTCCCTGCTTCAGCCAGTTTTGAGGAGTCTAAACAGATCCTTTTGGAGTATTGCCCCTTGCTTGCAACTTGCTCTCCAGCATCTAAAGGAGGTAAACACCATTTTAGTTTGACGATACTATTATCATATTATCTGAGAATGTTGATGAGGTATTCTTGTTGCTGCCAATATACTGTAAAAACTTAGTTAAAGCGTCACCTCATAAAGTATTAGTTACCGCCCCAGAACCCCTTGCCATGGCCTGATTCGTTCTTTTGACTGGGATTAGGGACTGGTTGTGCCCTTCTATTATACGCCACATAAGTCGGTACAGTATAAAAAACCTGTCTGGCCGGAACGTGCGGTGCAAGATTGTAGTCCAATTGCAGTACCCATTGAAAGCCACTAATGAATCGCACGCTTTACAGGTCAAATATATCATAATGTACGACGTGACAGATAATTTTGTTCTTTTTTTCCTTGGGGAGGGGGTCATGGTATGAAGGTCAGATAGGACAAATGATCAGAACGAAATGCCTCTTTACCTTTTATTGGTAGAAGTTCTCTGCTCCCTGATATGATATGGACCGTAGCTGCCGTAGTTCCTGAATAATGTTCCTTTTTCTCGATGAATGGGCAAATGTTTTTCTGTGGCTGGACAGATAAATCGGGGGTCCTGGGTGAATGAATTTCTTGCTTCTCTAGAGTTGCTGCATGGTCTCTGTTCAAATTCTTGATGACTGAATAGGATCCCTCGTGCTTCGTGGAGGTTATCTGGGATGGTGGCGGCTTCACTTTCTTACCTAAAGGAAAATGTATCCATGAGCACCAGATGTTGATTAAAAGATGGGAACGGATGATTCTGCGCACATTTCGATTACCTTGTCATAATCCCTAGCCCTGTTGAAACGTGAAGATTACATTATTTCTTGCCCAAGCCGCCATTGCTTATGTAGACACGAGACGTATGAAGCCAGATGACTTTGGAAATGCAAGCAGGGTAATAAGTGGGCCGGTGATACAGGGTGTTAAAAAAAGTCCACAAACCTTTATCTCTTATAGAATTCGCAACAGGCAGCATAAAAGGAAGCAACTGGTACTAATATAAACTAGAAGCTCAAGCATTTTTGTTGGTGAAAGTCCCACCTCTCTAGCATCAACGGTTATTGCGTAACAGGCGCTCAAAAAAGGAATGCGTTTTTATGACCGCGTCAGTAATCATCAATTGAGGAGCGAGATGGCTCCACTTGGCTGAGTCCGATCGCTATGCAGCATCTCATTCCAGGCAGGAAAGTTGTTCCTTACATCCGAATAAGGTCTTCGCTGTAACACAAGACTTTTTCGATGCTTTTCTAAGCTTTAAAAGAACGATGACCGTTTAGTGGGTAATTGCTTCATCTGAGGTGCTAAAATTGGCCAGTAATTGCACGGTCCGACAAACGCTCCCTTTTTCTGAGCGCCTGTTACGCAATAACCATTGATGCTAGAGATGTGTGACTTTCACCAGCTAAAATGCTTGAGCTCCTAGTTTTCATTGGTACCAGTGTCATTTTCAAGTGATACCTGTATCAAATTTTATAAGAGATTAAAGTTTGCGGACTTTTTTTAACACCCTGTACGTAAGTGCGGGGGCCCTGATGACTCCCACGCTAGTCTCTGTCATTGACAAGGAGAGTCCGATAATGAATGATATATCACAGTCGTGAGGACTTGTCATGTGTCGGGCCATTAAAGGTAAAGATGCTTTTCAAACTGTTCTCCGAAAACTCACATTGTTTTTCCATCGTTTTTGTTCCATTAGCATGTCTAATGTCAGCATTGGTACCTCTTTTCTTTTTGTTTGCAACGTCCTCTCCGGCGTCTGCATAATTAGAAAGTTGTTTTAAAGTTAATGGATCTCCGATTCAACCTAGATTGCAACCTTTTTCCCTAGGGTTTGTTTTTTTGTCAGTGATTCCTTCCTCAAGATAAATGCACCAGAGATTGGGCTATATCCTGAATTACAGTCATTGGCGGTCCATAAACTCTAGTGCAGCATCAGTTAGCGGGGCAACACAGCAAATAAAGACATTCAGTACTTTTCCTTGCTCTGTGAACGCATAGTTCAACAAGATCGTCGGCATTGATAGTTGCCTATATCGCACGCGCGTTGAGACACTGTACCCTCTCCTCGGCGGAACCCAGTTCATTGTGGCAACTGACATTATATGTCATGTCAGGCCATTGGTACTCACATTTTCCCTTCCTTTTCATATGCTTGCAATTGCTCGATTCAGAGGGTCCTGACATGTCCGCACTGCTCTCCTTGGCACATTTCTTCATGCATAAGCTTGTATTCCTCACTTTAGCATCTGAAATTGATACAGGTAGTATAGATTAATCACAAGTGCCTTTAATCGTAGGTAGGCATATACGTCGGTGTAATAGGCTTTTTTCATGACTATGCTGTGCCTGTGCTTATGCGCCAGAAAGCCCTCCTCTTTCTATTCATACAATAATAAGATTCTGTTAAAGACAGGTGGATGTGTCCACCAAAATCATTGACCGACGGCATGATTTGTAACAGGCCTACATGCGTTGGCACGCAGTCACGTTCAGGGATTTTATTCATCTCATTGGCCCCAATCCTTTTGATGGCCGGACAGTATTACATAGTATTACAAGTGTAACCAATGTGCAGTTACAGACGATCGAATCCACACACCGAGCCACCTTGGGCACGCGCGTGCGGGACAGGGTCACAGGGAGGGAGGCCGGGGGGGGGGGGGGGTTCTCCCCAGCTGGTGTATAAAATGTTCGTCCGTAAATTTTAATCTCTTTTAATTTGATTTTAATTTTTTTTTCATAAGAATGCTTCGCTATTGTCCAAGCGCTCGAATACAAAGAACAGCGCTGTGCGGACAATGAGGGGAATGCGTTATGAAAAAAGCCTATCAAAAACATGCTATCATGCTATGCTGATCCATCGTAAAAGAGCATTTCTTTGAATCCCTCCACACAAAGGTTATGCTGATTTGTCGTAAAAGAGCATTTCTTTGCCAATGGCGCACTAACATCACAATACAGCCCTCTGCCGGTCCGCACTTGTCCTTTTCAAATCTTATGCGCTTTCTGGGTTAAAGCGCACACCAAGTGCTAATCTTATGCTGTTAATTGGCGTAGACCCTTTTTGAATAACGCTACGTATTACCCTAAAATCCCACGAGGGACAAGGCTATAGAGCATTGATACCATGTTTCTAGGATTTCTACTTCTTTGGATAGGAAATCGGCATGCCGTTGTACTTCTCGGAGGGGCCCTCCTAATCATCAATTGAATTGAAAGATCTCGTTAAGCTGTCCATCATTGGAGTGATCCTTCAGGTCATGTAAGAACAACCTCTGAAAAAATCTGTATCATCATGGAATAGCACCTTTAGCGCTTACCTCTCCCCCCCCACAAATAAATATCATATCATATACCACCGATAAGCGGGTACATCACTATGACTCCCCCTTCCACAGGACATAGCGAAAGACAATGCAGTTCTACGAAGGTATGTCGTCAATCCCTTTCTCATGGGACCTTTGGGTGTTTGTAAATGCTGACATCTCATAAAAGGTGACAACATCGCGCGGCAAATAGCCTACCTCAGGCATTCTTCCTTGACGCTCGGCTCTATTGTATAAACGCATAAATAGTAAGGATGTCGTCATCTAAAGAACAGGATAGCGCTGTGCTAAAAGGCTTATTGGTGGATCATCTGAATAAGGAATGATTGATAAAAGACACCACTAGCGGTGGCCCAAGACTTTACTTTGGAGTTATGAAATCCCCTTTGAACGGCTATACCGACCGTAGCTCAATAGTTTTGCGTGTCGGTTTGTCAGCCGGTTAGCTATTTTGATGTGTCAACACCCCAAGACCCCTGACCAGCCAATCCCAAGCCTCACTCGAAGAGAGGCGGGCTTAGCGGGCATAAGCACAAGCACAGTATAGTTGTGAAAAAAGCCTAATATTTTTCAGTAAGCTCCATGTGTCAGTGTTTCCCACGAACAATGCCATGGCTAGAGAGACCCAACCAGTCTTGTTCTGATGCTGTTGTAGGGCAAAACTGTCACACCGAAACACTCGCATACTACACCGGGAAAGTGTCATTACTGCACATACGTATTCACCTACTAAATATTTCGGTGATATCCCTAATTAGAATTGTCAGCAAAATCAGCAACTGTAGGAAAAATCTTTTTCGATAGCAAATAGGTCCAGGGATATCTACGCAATTATTTCATAGTTATGCGAATGACAGGCCTAACGCACCGCCTCTCAATCCATTTAATGAAACGGCCAGGGCCATTGTGCTCACCTCATGTGGAGGAAAGATGGATAAAGAGCATGGTATTGTGTCATGTAGTGTTAGGTTTGATGTAGGTCCAAGCAATTACAATTTCCCCAAAATGGCCAATTTACAGTACATTCGACCTCTGTGACCTTGAAAAGTAGGTCAAATCAAAGAAGACCCGGGTGACACATTGAATGGTTGTTAGAATTAGATGTACCTATGATATAAAATTGGTGCCAATCGGGCAAGTCATTACTAGGAATAATGGCATTTTGAAGAATTTAGGATTTGGCCCCCTCCCTGGAGGCCAAACGGCAAATCAGATCGCACCAAACTTCGGTACCTGAGATCACCTGACTAAGGGGTACATGTGTACTTAATTTGTGATCAATAGTCATTGCAGTTAAGAAACGTGCCATAGTTACGGCCTGACGGCGAATTTATGCCATTTGACCTCTGTGACCTTGACAAGAAGGTCAAATTAAAAACCTGTGTGACATATACTGTATGGTGGTTAGATGTACCCATGATATCAAATTGGTGGCAATCGGGCAAGAAGTTAAGGAATAATCACATTTTTAAGGTTTTTAGATTTTGCCCCCTGGTGTTCAAGTGGTGAATCATATTGGACCAAACTTTGGTCCCTGAGATCACCTGACTAAGGGGTAAATGTGTACCAAATTTGGTATCAATAGTCATTGCAGTTTAGAAACGTGCCATCGTTACATCCTAACGGCCAATTTACACCATTTGACCTCTGTGACCTTGAAAAGGAGGTCAAATCAAAAACCCGGAGGATATATGATGCACCTTTGCTAGAAGTACCTACCATATTTTTTTCAAAATTTCCCGACTACTATTAAGGGAGATATTGCATATTTTCACTTTTAACGTTTGGCCCCCTGGTGGCCAAACCATGAAACGAATCGGACCGAAACTTGGTCTCCAAGGTGTCATTACATAAGGGTACATGTGTACCAAGTTTCAACTCAATAGCTCTAACAGTTACGAAACGTGCCCTGCTAACGGACGACGGACGACGACGACGACGACGACGACGACGACGACGACGACGACGACGACGACGACGACGACGACGGACGACGGACGCCACGGTATGGGATAAGCTCGCCTCTGCTAAGAGGTGAGCTAAAAACATCAAATTCTCTTCCTTGATTTTCCTAGTACATGTATATTCAGGATTTTTACAACTTTGTTCATTTATTGGCAATGTTTATACTTACTCTCTGCACACATCTGGTGGTGGAAATCGTCCATAACAAGGTCTGCAAGTACAATAAGAACATGACCACTTTCGTCGATTCCTCTGAGATCATTCCTAGCCTTGTGAAGCAGTTGGTCAGTGAAATAATCCCCATAGTACAAATCAGCGTAGGTCATGTGGTTCTTCGACCTCTGCTGCATTTCCTCATCCCAATAGATTAACAGTTTATGACCATCCTTCGAAGACTGCTTCGCATCACTAATGAAGGTGCCCAACTCTCCGTTTCTTTCTATTTCATCCAGGTAGAGATTAATCTGATCATGCAGTGGGTCTGCAAATCGAATACACTGGACGCTCGTACACCGTAAATGGGCTGCTTTTACCACGAGTGCATTCTGTCCAGCTTGTACAATTTCATCTAATCTTTTGTTCGCAGGGCAATAAATGGTTGGTCAGCATAGGCGTTCGCCTTTCATACGCCCGTGAACAAAACGAATAGTACCAGCCGGTGGAATGAAATACAGGACCCGATGAACGCTACGGTGTACGAGTGTCCACAAAAGTCGCTCGCTACCGAGATTTCGAATCCCTGATGGCGTACGCCTACCCCGGGACGCCTACCAATGCTTCTCAGCCTGTTCTGACGGTTATCACTAATACAAGGTTGCCTAGAAAAGCGATTGTCAAACAAATAACTGATCAAAGGAATATAGTATTGTAATCTCTGGTCTGCTGCGTTAAACTTGGTCACGTGGCCAGCAAAAAAAACGGTGTACAACAATAATTGTAATACTCTCGATTCTTCTTTCTATGGTCCCTTCTAGAGAACGCCTACCTCATTGAATATGCATGTTAGGGTCCCTTTAAAAGAGATTACCCAGGCCTATTTTTGTTGGTGAGAAGGGCTGTAATACAGGGTGAATGCAATTGATGAATCCTTTGTATTAGGGGCTGGGCCTAAACCTGGTCATCGGCCCCAAGAAGTAGAAATACGAATGGAGAGTATATTCATACAGTGATCAACACGGCACTTCCTTTTTTGGAATGGCTCAATCGATCAAGCAATGCTACCCACCTACAGGACGAGTTCAAGTCCGCTTAATATCTCATCATCAGCTATCAATGATCAATTATAGACTATGATTACCCTACTCACTTTTCCTGGACTCCTTGGTTTCACCTTCATCTGACTCCTTGGTTCCATGTTCATGTTTTTCAAGGTGTAAAACTTCCGAGGTTGTGATTGCAACAGATGTGCCAGGGTTAATTTCATTATCCATCTCATCAGGTGGTGTTGTCCTTATTTCACCAACAGGCCTTTGAACTGCTATACCCATAGAAAGAAATTAAATTCAAGTTCAGACACCAATGCGCCCAATACACATACCAACAGCAGATGATAAAACACCCGCCACTCAATCTTGCTGAACTGGCTGACTGAGCTGCCAATTTTAGTGAGGCAATCCCACCCATTATCCAAATCCAACCTGTGGGTAATCACAACACCCTGGATCTATGGCATTCGAGGCCCATAATTGATCGTATGCAAATACAATTAATTAACTAAGACATGCCTCTAACGTTTACACCGCCTAATCATGAATCATGAATCATCATCCATGTAAGGTGACTCTTATTAATGATATATACATGTAACTGTCTAATAGAAAAAAGATTATAAATTACAAAAAAAGGAGCTTTTGAAAATATCGATAAATGGCATAAGCCTTTACGATATACCCCGTGTCCGCTAGTGGCAGTACCGTAGAAGTACCCAGATCAAATTCTTCCCAAACATCATTGACGCTAGGGTAATACCGACCGCCCCCCCACCCCCCATGTCAAAGGCCCTCGGATTATCCTATGGATGAGGTTGTTCATTAAAACTATGTTTTTTTGCGCTCTGTACATGGTCAAAATAAAAGAATTGTCAAAATAGAGGTGGCGTGCGCCGGATGCGCCCCCCCCCAAAACACACACTCGTATACCTTGGGTGACCGCATGCGCGTACGTAAAAAGTACGAAAAATTGGTCCTTTTTCCTACCTCAATTACGAAGACTTTTCCGCACAAATCGTGAAAAAGGGGGTACTTTTGGCAATCAAAGGTATTCTATGAGAATGAGCTTCTGCTAACAGCACCATGCCCCGTATTTAAGGGTAAATTATGAGACAAATTGATCCGAACGGGCCAAATCTGGCGTATCAAGGGGATACCAGAGCATAGGTACACCCACCTAATGCTTGGGGGGGGGGGGGGGGTGCTTAGCCATTCTCATCTCTATTTATTCCTAGGAAGGAAATAATTTTCTTACCGTCTGATTTATCAATTTGTTTCACATCCAGTTCAGGGAATGAACGAGTTGCAGCATTCTGAAATATCAGCAAAACAAACAGTATCACACATAGATCGCATTCCGGTTTAGTCCATGATTTCTATGTAATTGAAAATGTAAATGTAATTGGACTCCTTAGCGCACTTTACATGGCTACACCTGCACTGGATGATCACAGTGGCTGCACCTTGTCCAAGTGCGCTTCGAATAGCCTTTAAGGGTTAGCCGCAGGTAAACAAAAAGAAGGCTGATTTTTTGATGAGGTATAGACTTTGATTAGGCCCACACAACCTTAAAAAATAAGTGAAATCCAATCGAAACCGAGCGGTGGTCATTGCCATCTGTGTTCCAAATGTACTGATACCCAGCCTGTGTCCATTCACTTCGTTTTGAGGATGTTCTAACTGCTTTAGGATTTGAGCACATGGTTTGACGAATTTCTAGATAACCACCAACTGACACCCAGCCTGTGCTTATTCACTTAGTTTGGAAGGAGCTATAGTACATTTGGAACACGGAGAGCAAGGGCCACCGCTACGTTTAGGGTGTTGATGCGAATTGAAACCGAATTCCGTAGAGCGCTCTCCGGAATACGAATTGGTTAATCCAGTTTCAGAACGGTCGCGTCACACTGGCCCGAATACGCATTCAAATCGGTTTAAAACGCGCCACACTCAATGCGTACTAACGACGCGCCATCTATTATTATTATTATCATTTATTAACCTCCCATACGGGAGAATAAAATTTACAAGTACAAAACATATAAGTATATAATATCAAAGTATCACACAGTCATTATTAACAAGTTAAAATCGCGTAAGGTGCTTGACCATTTCCATCTCCCTGCCATGCCTACAACACCGTCGCTAAATGCGGAGAATCCCGGCCTCGCCCTTGAAAACGAGGCCAAAACCGGGGAAAACCCCGCCGTGACGATGTTGCTGACCAGCGTACCTTTGACCAACGAACCGGCGGCAACATACCTTGCCAGGAAATGGAAATGCAAGTCACGTGCAGGGGAGTTTGAGTTAATGACATCATTTAAATACATCAGTTAACTAGTTCGGAGCACTAGTTCCCGCGGTCAAAGGTCACTTTCCATGCGCCGGGCGCATGGGCAGTGCGATCGAAAACCTTAATTCGTATCAAGCGCGTCACACTTGAAATCTCAATACGGTTTCGTTGATTCGGATTAGCTGATTCGCATTCAATTCGGTTTAAGAACCGTGTTGGTTGAAGCGGATTGAGATCGGTATGAACCGAATTGAGTGTGACCCCCCAATACGTATAAACGTTTTAATTCGAATTCAATTCGTGTTAAAACCCCAGTGTGACCACGGCAATATGACTCAGCAAAAAATCAGCCTTCTTGTTGTTTACCTGTAAACCGACCTCCACAGAAACTTTCAAGCTTCGATGCGAGCACCGCCAATTTCAGACAAATTTTAAGCTCAGCTGACAAAGTCAGCGAAGCTGATCATATTACTAAGGGAATGGTGTCCGTCCTTCCTGCCATCCTTCCATGTCAATTTTGGGCATTTTGTAACCGTGAGACCTAGGCACTTTCTTGACGGCCTAAATTAGGAATAGCCCAAGGGGAACTCAGAAACCAAAAATTAGCGCGATCAGACCTACATTCGGCGAATGAGGTCATCGGGAAGTTTAAAATTCTTTCCTTTATACCTTGGTCCACAGAGGAAATATTGTTTTCAAATCTGGCCGAATATTTTTTAATAATTTTTCGTTTTGACTTGTAATTGAATTAGTTTAGTTTTCACCGCCAGTTGGCGCTACAGGCACATTTGACAGATTTTTTGACGATTTAAAAGCCCGGGTTATGACGTATAGTTGCGCAGTTGTATTCTGCGCATTGAATTGACCAAGGAACCAGGCCATATTTCAGCATACCCACTGTGCCCGGACCAGTCAAAAGATGGAAGATTGATTTTGCAGCAAGTAACCAATTTTCTGCTAAAAAGTAGTCAAGTAGGCGATATTATCACTAGTTCCTTTCAGTGGGTAGTCATAAGGTCTTAAAGGAATACTTTCAGAAATTAGTTCTTGAAAATTTGGCCACAATTCTGTGAAAATGATATCGGAAGTGCACGCTCTGTTCGCGATGTATTTTGAAGTGGAGAATTCCCACAGTATGTGCAGTGAATCGGCATGATTCTGTTTGCATATTAGTTTTTAGTACTACGATTCTTACATGAGTAAAAAGTAGACGTTTTAAGCAACACAATAATGTTACTCCCATAAAAATTGACTCAAAATTGACGGAGCTACAGCATTCTGTTCGGCAATTGGCAGCGCTGATAAAATACATTGCATGCCAATGCATGCCAAATGGCACACTTTAAAAAGCGCTCATTGGACAACGTAGGGAATCACCAGAAATGACGTCATCTTCTATATAATAATATTAGAAGGGCCGGGGGACGAATAAAGTCACACTTAGCGGCTTTGGATCGCCTTGAAATTTTGCATGAATGGTGGTGACACCTTACCCTGATGCAACGTCTTGGTTTTATTCAAAAATTTACTTCAGCGGAGCAGTAATGAGGGATTCTTAATCGGACACTGTCAATTCTCCTTACCACTCACAGAAGCCAAGCCATTGCTGTTAAGTTATGCAGGGGCTTAATCAATTACCTGCACTCCCTGTGGGGTGAATAACGTTACCTTTTGAACAGCTGGCTGTAAGGGGATGATTGGATCAGCCGGTATACCTGCTGACCTGCTGAACCCAGGTTAATGTTATTTTCAATCCACGATTGCTGGTCACCTGATTTTCGTGATTTCGCGGGAAATGAAATTGTAAACAAACGCATAGTGTGCAGTTCAAATGTAAACAAAAATGTATTTTTGGTACTTTTGGTTGCTGGACTTGGGTTTTCCCGCAGTTAGGAGCTGGGGTCAAATTGGTGGTCTATTGTTTATGGGTGGTGGTTTATAAATTAGTCAGAGGTAGCCCTTGATTATGAAGGGATTTTCAAATCAAGGTGAACATGGTCTTTTTATGTGCTCACCACAGCTTTCAATACTTGATGTATCTTAAGAGGCGCGCAGAACCTGACATGGCCTTACCAAGGAGCTGCTCACGGTGCTGAACTTCTAGCTTGCCTGTCGACTAAGTGCCTTTTTGGCCAAGACATTGCTACATGTAGGAGGAGCACGCATTTTAAAGTTATAGTAGTGATGATAGTACAGTTTGTTCGTGCAATTTGAAAGCCGACATGTGAAGGCCTATCTGGGTTCTCCTTCTTCTCCGTATAAAATTTAAAAAGGGGCATACTGCTGACTAAGGAACGAGGCATATTGACATTGCCTCATCATCTCTATCGGACCAATTGATATACTTTTATATGCACGCATACATCACGCCATTGCAGGGTCCGAGTTTGTGGACAATTGGTTTGATTAATTTGTCTCTTCGATATTACTCCTTTATTGCATTAGATTTTCATCGCAATTCAATCTATTCAAGATATAGCCAATTTGAACCTGTCTGCGCCAAGGATAGATTGGTTCCCGATCGACTCACTAGGGATACGCAGTAGAGCACAATGTCATGAAAAACGACCCTTTGTATTGTAAATTCCAATCACCTGCAGGACAGGTCAATTTCTCTCAATAAAATTAATTTTGTTGACTCCTGTAATCTCTACCTTATTAAAAAAAAAAGACAGTGGTGTTAGTCCCAAACTGGTCATTTCTATTTATTTTGACCTCTGTTAAATCAGGATACCTCTCAATTACAGACAGCATTTTGTATCCTTGTGCTGTACAACCCAGCCTGGACATACCACAGTTGGCCATGGAGAAGTCTCATCCTCTCTGACACTTCTTTTCTGTAAAGCTACCGATACAACATACTGAACTAGGGATATCTTCCGTTGCCTCCTGTAATATTTACGTACCATGGATGATTAGTTCAGTCATATTTCCTTCAGCTGGCAGCTCTGCATTGGAAATTTTAGTGGTATAACGTGTTCTCTTGACCTTCAAACAGTAGTATAAAGCCGATATTTACTACTTTACACCCTCAGTCCTATGTTATTAGGTCATCCAGCTGAGCGCCAGGCCCTTGGGCCTCTTGTTAAATCTTTTGATTACAGAATTGCTGTTTAGTTTGAATGTTGATATGGCAATGCTATCGGTTTGTCCCAAACGTACATATGTAGCCCTCCCCTTACCCCCCGGCTTCGCCCCCCCCCCCCCCCGTAGTGCAGGAACAATGTTTCGTGCAAACCAGCCGATGCAAACTACAGTTTGTTTTCCAACCAGGGGTGTCCGGGGGAGTTGGTATAGGTAATGCAGACAATGTGTGGAGACGCTGGTCAGGAAAAATCACTCAGAGCAGAGTTTTTTCTCAATCTTTATGAATCCTTACCTTTTGTTGTCTCCATGGCAGATCGTCCACCCCGTAGTCGTATCGCAGCTCTTCGCCAATTTCTATATCGCGGTTAGCGAATAGGCATAGAGCTGGACTCCCTTTTTCTGTTGAAACCTTCTTCATTGAACAGTTGGCTGCTCCTCTCCAGGCATCATTAACTAACCTTCCTAAGGTACCGTCGTCTTTAGTTGCATCCACACTAAAAGAATGGCTATTGTTAAGGAGTGGCGCGGGCAATGGAGTGTTTCGAATGATTTTGACGCCATGTCATGTTGAGTCATACATCATAAAGATATGGAATGCCATAGCTAGGGAAATTAATATTTGCTCTCGTTGTCATGTGAACACCAGATGACATTGACCGCTTGGCCCGCTCAATAACAATTGTTGTAAGGCCTATAGGCCCCGACAACGACATGCGATAGGTAAAATCACAGCAAAATCTTTAAAAATCTTTAAAAGAATTCATTTAAAAACATAGTGTTTAAGAGATGTAATACATTAAGGATTGTAGTAAAATTGTAGATGAAAAAAAGAACTCCTCTAAACAAATTCTATCGGTCTTTTTTTACCCCCGCGACGACCCCTCCGCGACACCCCTTGGGACCCCCCTCATAAATTCCCCCAGTGACCCCCTATAGACACCACAGAGCTTAACATTATGATACCTATCAGTAGTGCAGTATAGGTATCATACGTTTTATTTGGGGTTTTTATGGTGCGCTGCCATTTCCTGCAATTGGATGCAACTAACTTGATCCAACATCGAGAGACTATCCTGCATGGGATAATAGTTGAATGGTTTCATGAGGGGTTCAGATTTTTTTTCTTCAAAATTCAGTCATAAATTAAAAAAATAATCTGTTTCACTCATCCGGCATAAAATACTGTCATCCCTTGGCTATAGCGTCATTGAGTGCACCATGTATGAAGCCCGTGGGGCGTGAACGGGGCGGGCCTACTTAGTATACCTATTTTTATTCGTTAAAGTTAAGATTACTTTAACGACAAAAATTAAGTATGCAAAGTAGGCCCACCCCATTCACGCCCGACGGGCTTCATACATAGTGTACTCAATGACGCTATAGCCAAGGGGTTACCGTAATTCATATTCTATCCAGGATTTAAAGGTCCTATTTGTAGAACAGAAAAATTAGCATCAATTGTTCAGATTAACCCTTCCTGGTCCGAGTATGCCCCGCCCACTTTTTTCGAGAAATTTAAAATATGCTATGATGCTTGGCTGCGATTATTTGGATACAACATTTTCCCATATGTTCTATCTGCTCGTGCCGGGGAATGTACCCACAAAAGCGTGTACCCTAAGGCAAAATAGGCGCCGTTAGTGTCGAACGATAGCATTTTCCCACAGGATTCTTGCAGAAAAGAAAAAAAATCAATAGGCCTATTGCAGACCATACTGACAGAGCCTGAGCAGGGCAGAAACGGTTTCCCAATAAAACGTTGGCACTTTTTAAACTTCGGGTGTTCCTTAGAAATAACCAATCGGAAAGGTTTGCGTTAACCCCTTCCTTGCTGGCGGAAACAGGTCCCAGACCTGGTGGTGGCCATGTTGGGGCCACGCCTTTTTGCTTCAACAATGCCTGAGAAATGTGAAATCTTACCATCGGCACTGTCACTGACATCTATATTTTCTATTCCCCAAAAAAAGGTCCGAGGGATATTCAAGATCTGATCGTAGTGTATTCCATGTACATTTTTACAGGTACTTAGACTTCGCTATTTGTATTTTTAGTTTTACCACTGTCTTTACCTATCACTTACCCTTATATAAGCAAGGGGAATAAATCTTTTCTGTCGTTGTCGAGACTTATACATGTGCATTTTCTTTTACCGAGCAATGAGGACGCCATGTTGGGTCCGCTCATCCCAATACTGACACTTGGTCACGACACTTGGTTGTTGCTTGAGGCGTGATTGACATCTGTTTCGAGCAGCTTAGTGGATACTATTTGATGGGTATACATACTTTCCTATGCTCACAACGTTCGGACTCCATAGTATAAATTTTAGAAGCCTCCTACATGTATAAATGGGGTCTGCTAAACCTTTTAGTAACGAGGTTCAAGGTCAGGAAGTGTCGCGACAGAGTGGATTGTACAGTAGGCCTTACTATGTCGAGTTGTACACTGTATTAGTAGGCCTACCGACTGGCACAGATGTTTGATCACACAATATTTCTCTCGAAATAAAATCCCAGGGGAACGCCCCACGAAGGAAAAGCAGATACAAGTACTGTCAAAGGGATGACTTCAATTTAAGTTTTCAAGACGTAATCACCTCTTGGGTTCGATTTTATTTTCACATTGTGAGGGTTTCGGATGGTTTTCGAAAACGAGAACGAGAACGTAGCCTTCTAGTAAGTGAGGTAGAAAAAAAATGTAACTTACCATAACGTGCTCGTGTTATGTTTGAAGTAAAACATGAAAGATCCTTTCTTGGTTTTGTCGTAGCTTTTCTCTCTGCGCCTTGCTTCATCTTCTTTTATCAAAACTCCATGGTACATGAGAAGGAATGAGCCTTTCAGATGTTTCTTAGTAGCGAAGACACCCCATCCTGGAAGAATGAAGAATGTATGATTTTGAAACAAATGCTTCTTATCTAGGTCACCTTGAGGTCAATGGGGCAGAAAAACCATTGTTGTGTACATTTTCCCAATTCCAGCCATGGTTCAACACAAGTGGTTGATCAAGATGACACGAAATTGCTACTAAGATAAACCTTAGACCATCTGCATCCAGGAAATATATGATTTACTGCAGTCATAGCACAGGCAGAACTACTAATATGGAGGTCTAGTCTGGAGGTACAGACAAAGATAGAAATTGTAACAATTTCTATCTTTCTCCTCATCATTTCTCCTCTGAAGCTTTTATTTGAACAGATATTGCAGGGAAACTGTTCATACAGCAAAATTTTCAAGAACTGGGAGAAAGTGTAAACAAATATTTAGAATGCAGGCAAATGTAATTGAAAATGTTTCAAAATATAAATACCTTGGTATAGTGATTGTAGCTAGTGGTACTTTCACCTATGCCAAGGAAGATATAGCTGACAGGGCCAGAAAGGCTTTATTCAAATTGAAAAGCTCTAAAAGCTCTGGGGAAATATATACCCCAAAGCTTGGTATAAAGATGTTTGATCAGATCATTTTCCAGTATGTTCTTACGGGTCGAAATTTGGATGTCTGAAAATTTGGGGGAAAAAAGGCCTTTGGTACCAAACAATATATGGAATATATTTAGTTTGAGGGGTTTTGCATACTTTTGCGAATAAAAAAATGAGACATTTCTGCAATCAAATCAGCCTAATTAGGCAACACAAAAGACCCCTCTTTTCAGCATGTAGCGACTAATTAGGTTGGCCTCGAATGTCCATTTCCGATGCGGTCAGCACCTATTGACGCAGAAATATAATGCGCAAAATGTGACGGAGCGACCTGTCAGATTTTTGCCACCGCCACCGTTTGAATGGCCAATTAATGGTCAAATTAGGCTATATTGAGAAATTTCGAATTTATTCGTTGTTCCCGTCAAATGATTGAAGAAAAAAACTTCTGTTACGATATCATAAGTGTCCGAATAAGATGTAACAATCGGCTTAAAAAAATGATCCAAAAAAGGGGAATAAGGAGGCAAACTTTCAAAACAAATTGGGGACTTCGAGCGCATTCCTTTTGTTAGTCAGAGAGTATTGATCGGCGGAAGAAAAGCGGACACTTCATAGGCCTGTACTAGGCTTACGTATAGGGTCTTCATGTAATAAGGACACTCAATTGGCGCAGACAGGTTTACGTCAGTGAGTGGGAGTCTCAATGAATGACAGGAAAGGTGCCTCGCGTAGTCTTACCCGAGACCTTAATCAGGGGGCCCCTATTTAACAGTTTTCTCCTTTTAGCTCTATAGAAAACAATATGAACTAAAACTTCGAAATTACCTTTCAATAAGCACTGACAGACGTGGCGAAAGGGATATTTTGCACTGCCAGGTAAGCCACAAGGCCTAGGAATTCGCGGGCATTTCTGCAAACTAGCAAGAAACCCAATCCAAAGACTTCAAGGCACTCAACGTCGACGTTTAATACTGTACAATATCCTACGGCATCAACGAGGGCTGGTGTAGGCAGGACTATAAGGAATCGTCCATCGGTCAGCGCATCCATGAAAGCAATTTAATCTGCAATCAGATCAACACAACTAAATCATGGGCCTAAAACTTATTATAGTCAAACCCTGTGAGTGAGAAATGCGCACCCTGGCCCTAAACAGTGCATGAAGGTCCCAGGCTCCATTTCTATGCACGCTGCCCTCTCAGCTCGTTCGAGTTTTTTTTCTCCAGCAAGCTATTTTGAGAACAAGGAAACAATTAGATCCACAATTGAACGGTCAGGATCCAGAAGAAAAGCAGCTAGGATAATTTGGGAATTCAGTACTTGATAGGCTGGAATGGTGGTGGCGTGACCCGTGCCTTCAAGAGACCCTCTTGAAGCCTCGGGGGAGTAAATATGGTATTTGTTATTTAGCGCCCCCCCCCCCCCCCAATTCCCATTCATGAGGGGGCTAACACCCGCGCTCCACTTTCCTACGGGAAAGGGTAATTTTTGCCATCACATCTACGGCCTTGTCCGTAGAAAACAGACAAAAGGGGTATGAACTCCAACAAAGGACGGGTGAAATTCCATACTAAAAAAGGGGTCTATTCATGGAGTGCCGAGAAAGGCGAAAATCAATACTTGGTCATAAGTCACAATGTGGACTACCAAAGTAGATAATTGGCCCTGGAGGGTATAAAATGTGATGCATGTAGATTTTTTTTAGAAAATTGACGCTGTAGTCATCAACTAATGTCATTGTGGTTATTGATATAGAAAAGAACATGCCACGACCTTGTCTGAGCACTCTGACCTGGTTTAGTTTTGGTTGCTGGACGAAGCTAGATTAATTTCCTCGCGTATAAACATAACGCGAACATTTTATTACGTCACCATTCATAAATTAAATTTCATTTTTGGCTAAAATCTCTCTATCGGTAGCATTTTGATTGGGGATAGCATACGATTTCTCATCTAGGGGCTGGTCTCGATTTTTCCCATATACCGTATAATCGCGCATTTAGGCGCATGTGCTTATAAACGAAAATCGCTTGTTTTTGGCCTCTTTCTTACCTGTCCTTTTTCCCGTTTTTTAGCGCATGCGCCTATATTTTTTCCTATTTGGTTTTGACACAGTTAGTAGCGCACTTAAGGCCGATACACACGCAGCAAACTTTTACAGGCGATCTCTAGCAACCAGCAATCTGTGGCAACCTACCTGTGACGTTCAGACGTGGCAAACTTCAGCAACCTCTCAGGTAAAAGGTTGAAGAAGGTTGTCAATAATTTTTGGAGGGAAAAGCTAATTTTGGGGGGAAATGCTAAGTAAAATGGTGGAGATGGAAGCAGAGAGTGCTGCTGCTGCAGCACTAGTTATTTTTTAGTGAATAAAAGACGACGACAGGCCAGACAGAAGAAGAGGTTGTGGAGGAAGGACTGGGAGGCATGAACTTGGAGCATACCATACCTTCTTGAAAGAATTAGCAATGGAGGATATATCAGCGTACAAGAACTTTTTACGTATGAATGCAACCACATTCGAAGAACTGATGCAGAAGGTAGCCCCGATCATCACAAAGCAAGACACAATCATGCAGGATGCCATATCTGCTGGCGAAAGACTGGCAGTCACTCTGCGCTTTCTGGCCTTTGATCGTTTATTCCTATCTTTATAGGAAGAATCCTTGACATTGTACAGACAAGCATAATTT
Organism: Lineus longissimus; assembly: GCF_910592395.1. Classification (NCBI taxonomy): domain Eukaryota; kingdom Metazoa; phylum Nemertea; class Pilidiophora; order Heteronemertea; family Lineidae; genus Lineus; species Lineus longissimus. The sequence goes on along the minus strand of NW_027020281.1, from coordinate 124,465 downwards.
TCTAAATTTGCCACTAAAATGTCTTCACATTCAGTAGTCCTAGATGCCACCCCTTTGCCCTTTGCTTTGTTCATTTCCTCTCAAGCTATTTCACCTTCAGCCATTTTTACAGTCAAGTCATGTGATGGCATACAAAGCATTCTGGCATCTGATTGGTCAGATGCTAAAAATGTAACTGATACTCTGTTCGACCTGGTTGCCAAGAACCAACACGTCGGTTCCAGATTGCTGTTTGCTACAGGTTGCTACAGGTTGCCAGATGGAGGTTGCTATAGTTTGCTTGACCTATTCACACGCAGCAACCTCAGGTTGCCAGTATCAAATTCAGGGTCTTTCAACTAGGTTGCTAGAGATCGCCTGTAAAAGTTTGCTGCGTGTGTATCGGCCTTTACGCAGGGTGAGATACAGAGCGGCGGCCGCATCTGGTATTAGTATCCTGATGTAATACGGCATGTTTTTAGGCCAAAATACACACGCAGTTCGGCTGGGTATATCGGTGAATCAGTGTACAATTTATCATTTGCTCTGTAGTAGCTGGACAAGATGGATAAGGCTAAGCGAAAGTCCTACAGTATCGCGTTTAAGAAGGAGGTATTGGCCACGCTGGTCACCAATGGCGGGAACGTTTCGGCTGCTGCTCGTCAACATGGAATCCACCGTAAGATGGTTCAAACATGGAGGAAGAATAGACTGTGGTTCGAGGGACAAAGGATTTACATGCCGCATACGGAGACGTTTACCCTATCGTTCATTTTTGACATCGTCGGCATGTACATTTTTTACCGCATATAGGCGCATGCGCTTATGTACGGATATAAGCGCACCCCCGTTTATAAGCACATGCGCCTAAATGCGCGATTATACGGTACTTTTAAAAGCCAAACTGCGCTGGTAAGATCTGAGTAAGTGGACAAAGTTGCAAATCGATCATATTCCACAAGGTCAGAATCAACGGATGATGAAACGAATTCATACTTTGTACTGCTACGCAGTTTCGCGCCACGGCGCTTGCTTGGTTTTTCATGCGTCTACGGAATAAAAACTAAATATCGGGTGGGTAAAAAAAACGTCCCGAACTTCACACTCGTATTATTCAATAACCCATAAACATACGAATTTGAACCTTTGAGGGTGCGTAGTGTTAAATGTCGTCAACTACCAGTATTGTATTAGCTCTACATAATTTGTACCAACCACTGGGTAGTGCAGAGAACATTACATGTCTCAACAGGGAAGGCTGAAATTTGTATCAACTACAGTACACATACAAATCTGAATTTATGTTGGTGCGTAATATTCGTATGTTGTCAGATTCCAGTGCAAAAATTAGCTCTGTAACATAGAAATCGACCCCTTGGCAGCAAACACAGTGATATGGGTCCAAAAATGCAATTCCGGGAGTTTTTCGTTTGAATACCTCCATCGAATTCACCGAACTTCAGACTGCCATATTTCCTTGACCCCTCGGTGAAAAGGGTTGCCGATTAGTGTGTCATTAGCATGTCATGTCAGTAGCTAGTATTAGAAATAATAGCTGCATATGATTTATCTTGACCCTTTGGCAGCGCAGAGAGTAGTACACGTTTGACCTATTTTGCCACACGAAGACGTTTTTTGGCCTACCCGATATATATAGCCTATGACTTGATTCAAATACAATGAAAGGTCGTGTTTTTCTAAAGAATGTTTTTGATCATGTCTCTTGCGCCGCGCTTGGGCGTCTACCTACTAGGTGATTTCGGCAAGCACGTGATACTGATGCTAGTGCATCAAATCCACAATGACAGACCAGTGATTTCATTAGTCTCCCCAATTAATATACATCGCTTAATGTAGACTGCGATTGCCCGGTTCCCTCGCGCAGCTCCCACGCAACATGTGCATGATACTTTCTGTATATTTCCTTCTGATTCTTATGAACAATATGTTGGGACTATGACACGTCTTTTTGCAAATTTCTGCTGGGGCCGGGGCGGGGTTTTAGCTGGAAATTGTGAATTTTCATGGTTCCAAATTTTTGAACAAATTTGTAAGAGGGCAGGGTTAAACCCCAGTAAGGAATCTAAGGAAGTTAGACAGAAGTTACAGAATAGGTATACTAAATTTTGGACAGAGGTATTTTATAAGAAGTATAGTCTTAGTGATTCCGGAAAATATGGGACATAGGCCTACTCGCTTTTTAAATCAGATTTTAACTTTGAGAATCTTATCAAAGATTTTAAAGCTTGTCAAAATTTAGACTAAGTAATCACCACCTACCGATTGAGAAAGGCAGATATTGTAAACCAAAGATCAAGAAATGAAAGAATGTGCCCAGAATGTCAATCAAACCAAGGGTCGGTAGTCGGTGATGAAATTCATTTCCTGCTGGATGGTGCAAACACTGAGACACAACGGAATATTTTACTCAATGAAATTAAACAAAAATACCCACATGTCGACGAACTGGATAATAGAAATTTATTCATTTTTCTAATGATTGCCGAAAATGACATAATCCAAAAAGTAGCAAAACTTTTATGAAATAACTTACCAAAAAGTGATGGCAGCAGGAAGTGAATTTGTTTCTTATTGTGCAATATTTGTTTTATTTAGGTTAGGTACCGGTATACCCCTTTTTATAATTGGGTACTGCATGTATCCGAATTTTTATTTTTAATTATTACATTTATTAAGAGAGAAGTCTCTATTATAAGAGAGAAGGCCGTTTCTTTGGGACACTCCGTCTAGATATTGGCCAGGTGCGTCACTGAAGTGCTGGTATTATATGCAAAAATCGTCCATGTGTGCATGTTGTTAGAGCAAAAAAATGGGTTGAGGGAATATTGTTTTTGAATGCATTTCTTTCTCTGTGTTACAGCATCTAAATTATATGGGGAATCCCCATCTCCTGGCTATGAGGCGCCATGTGGGAATTAAATTATTTGACGAAATTATTTGAAATAAGCAAATTATATCGAAATAAATGAGTGAACCAAGTCAAGATTATTTCCAAACTATAAATTTGCTTATTCAATTGTATTCAAACCATTTACTCTTCCTATCGATATTGTTTCAAACAATGAATTTGCTCTCCCAAATGTACGACGTCATCATCGCGTACATTTGGGAAAAACTCCCTAACGAGACCTAAAACCCGTCTACTGCGCAAACCATGTGCGCATACCATGAACGTAGTTTTGCTTGGATGGAAACAATGACTTTTGAAAGTGATTGGATGGAAACAATCAGAGTTCGCGTTTTCATGGTTTGAAAAAACGTTGCTGGGATGCAAATAATCAACATTAGATGGGTACAATTAGATTGTATACAAATAATTTCGTGCATACTTTCATGATTTGAAACGATCAGTTTGTTAAAGTGCTGGTTTGGAAATAATGATTTTGTGCGTGATTGTTTATCATCCAATGCAATGGACAATTTCCTGGTTTGAGAAACCATGACTTTTTTAATTTTGATTATTTAACAAACCATCATTTCGAGACAGTTTGATTATTTGAAACCACGGATATTCAGAAAATGTATTATTTGAAAACAATAAAGTTACGTTGTTTTATTGGATGAATATAATCAAAAGAGAGCAAATTCATTGTTTGAAACAATATCGATAGGAAGAGTAAATGGTTTGAATACAATTGAATAAGCAAATTTATGGTTTGGAAATAATCTTGACTTCGTTCACTCATTTATTTCGATATAATTTGCTTATTTCAAATAATTTCGTCAAATAATTTAATTCCCACATGGCGCCTCATACCTGGCATGACCTACACTTATACACAATCCATCCTGCATCAACTGTGAATGTCCCAGTTTTCATTGATCGCTTCTGGCCTGTGCATCTCCGTGCCCTGTCCGATCCGGTAGCTCATAGTGTAGGCATATAGATAGATGTGGCGTGATGGGCTTCCTGACTTCCTGATACATGTACCTTTGAGGATTCCTCCAACATGTCCAAGCTGATACCAATGTAATGTTCACATTGACCATCAGGAATTTGGAGCATAAGAGAGGTAAATCCGGAAGTTGGGTGCCAGGGGCCCTGTTTATATTCGCTCACACCCTGGACCGAGCTGAACATTCTCTGATCATAGACCCTTACTTCATTTACATAGCGGGTAAGGAACATTTTCATAATAAAGCTTGAAGCAAAAAAGATGATTTTTTCGTCTCTCTGTAACCCCCCCCCCCCCCCCCCCCAGCCGTCCCTCTCCTCAAGAGATGAAAAATTTAAGATGTCTGGCTTCAACTTTGAGAACGGTGAAGCCAGAAGGTTATCAAGAGATGAAATCCATTTAGTACACAATAGGCCTGACGTCATGTACAAAAGAAAAATCGTTCTTAGGACACCAGGATAGCCAGGATAGCCCAAGAATAACTTCTGGGCCCGGGTCGACCTACTGGGATAAGCAAAGAACTGTCCGGGAAAACGGGATGAGCGCAGCTTTTTTTGGAAAAGCTGGAACACCAAAATCACTATCCGTGTATTCTGGCCTACCGGGATTTCGGGAAACAGGATTGTCCTTATTTTCACGAATTTGACTTTGTTTAATCTCCAGTGGATTCTATATGACACCTGCTCCATCTCCTTGGCTCTCCTTGCCAAAATTTGCCCCACACCTTATGTGCCCTACTCATTGACACATCCGCAGGACGGGTATGCTAATTATGCATAGCAGGTTTTACCGAGGATTACCAATTATCTTAAGGTGGCTAAAGTCACAAGGAGCGCAAAAACGCTCAACTAGAATAGACAGTCCCGTTAGTGGCGTGCGGTAAAGTGACAAATGTCAGTCAGGGGTACCACACTCTGTTCAAAATTTCACGAAAAAGAGGTCTTGGAAATGACCACTACAGGCAATGACCGCCATGACCGAGTGAATCGATCGACCTATCACTGACCATGTCATTAGCTTCACTACCGGTGTAACATCTGTGGTTGTTCCCCATGTGTCAGTGTTTCCAAACAATAGGCAGCTAGAGAGACCACGACTTTTCAATAGGGGGGATACACAGAAAAACTTGTCAATCTATTTTTGAGCGTTCCCAAACAATGAGGGGAAACACTCAAAAACGTTACACCGGCATCTACGAAATGGCAAATTTAAAAAAGAAATAGACTATCAGGAGAAAAGGTCGATATGCTAAAAAAGCCAAGTAGTTTAGGTCATCCCCACATCCCTTTAAAAGGTCCAGATTAAACTGTTTGATGTATTAATCAATTCTGGGACACACTGTAGATTAGGTTTATAAGAAAAACGTTCTAAACTTCACCTGCCGTAGCGCCCAGGAGTACCCTATGCCGGTAATGAACGATCACATCACCCGATTGCATTGAAAGAAAAAAAATTGAAAATGGATTACTAACGCCTTGTTTCCAATAGAGCGTAGTTCGACGAACGCGTTTTGCTCGGCGTAAATCCGCAGAATGGTAATGACAATCCCTTTATCAGAACCCGTCGAGCAGAACGCAACTTTTATCCGCCTGCGGAATACGCTCTACTGGAAACAAGTCCTTACAATTAAAGATATCCAGTGGATTTCCGTCGAACACTAAATGCGTCCGCCGAGCACAAACGCTCTACAGGGTGACCCAGAAAAAAAACTATCTTTTGATCAAACAGCTACTGAATAAGAAGGCAACTCAATCATCCTATTGTGATAGATATTGTCCAACAAATGGATGATAGAATAGAGATTTGAACCTAAATTTACACGGGGCGAGCCCATCATTTTGTCATTCAGTATTGAATGATGTAACAACTCGTCATCTCACTTGACAGCAACATGTAATATACAAATATGATCACATCAATCCTCTGATCAATTGTTTGACAGTCCGGTCTCCAGGGGAGGGGTATAGGAAGGTTTTTTTCTGGCCCACAATGTAGATGAGATAAGATAAGATGAAAAAAGTTTTCTACATAAGTTTTTAACACACAATAAAGGGAACTGCAACTAATTATAAGTAGGCCTACACTAAACACATTCATAATGAGCAATGAAACAAACAACGAGTGAAAAAAATTCACTCTTTACATTTTTTTACTTTGATCTCACAAATTTCAACACTTTTTCCAAAAAAAGAACCAATTGAGGGTTTTGGATACCGAGTACAATGCATCTGGAATGACCTGATATAAAACGGCAAAGGTACAATAAAAACTTCACATTTTGTGGATTTAGATCTGACAGTACATAATAGGCCTACATTGTTGTTTAGAAGAGTGCTTAAAGGTTTAGGACTAGGTAGTATTCAGTCCCAGAAATGAGCATATTCAGCTTCAAGAAGAGGACCATCTTTGTGCACGCAAACTCAATTTCATAGGATTATCTGTTCAAAAATACCTGGAACAATCTTTAGAAGGGGCAATAGTGAGCGCACATTGATCCATTATGACTGACGATATTGATATGTTGGCGCAATATGTGGGTCGCGTGTGTTGCGACAACAGGTTCGATAAGAAATAATACAGAGTTGAAAAGTCACTTGCAGTAAACGGAAACACGAACAAGTTGGTGACTCATATTCACCTGACCTGTTCAAATGAAAGAATGTTCACGGTCCCTAATTTTATTGTCTGAGGACTCCAAGCCTCATTGAAAAAAAGTTAGAATATTTCTATTTCTGCTTTCAATTCTCTTAAATATCAGGGCAGCTTGATGTTGCTAAAGCATTCTTTTAAACATTAGGCCTACATGAGGTATTTTTGGACAAATAATTCTTCAAAACTCAGTACGCGTGCACAAAATGTGACCATTGTTTTACCACCATACATGTCAGTATTCTAAACCCTTAAATGACAAATATCATATATGGTAGAGACATGCCTTAAGTAGACTACCATTAAGAGCGCACATGTATTTGATTAGCGGAAATCCGCTGAGCGGTAATTGTATTCCCTTTATCAGAATGGCCATTGAGCAAAAGTGGATTTCCGTCGAGAAATGGATTAAGCTATTGTCGCCGTCTTCCAAGATAACCGCAAACTACTTTCTGTGTTTTCAGACCTATTTTATGGGCACATCTAACATTATAAAAGTTACTGAACGATCGCTGTAAGCATAACTACCAAAATGCCATAATTGTCCACCTAACTTGCATGAAAATTAAAGTTGTTTTGAGAATTCTTCAGGTACCGGTAGGCATAATAATTTGGGTTGAAATTCATATTGAAGAGTTTGTAACAGCTATCAATTTGAAACCCCTAGATGACGCACATTCAAAGCCGTTAAAACCTTTTAAACATCATTGCATTTGAGCGACTTCTTTCTCATTAATTGTCAATGTATATAAAAAGAGAGATGCATTGGTCCACCCAGCGTGCATTACATGGAGTATACTGTAAAAGCATTTTTGTCACTGGTAAATACACCTAATATTTCGACGCGTGAGACATTCCCTCCAACAAAATTTGGAGCACGGTTTTCTGCACTGAAAACCTTTTTTCTAGCGGCCTGTCGGAGCGACTAAGTCTTATTTGATCGGTTTGTAGTGTTCACTGGCATTGCAGAGAGAACCGCACTCGAAAAAATATGATTTTGGAGGAAATGATCCGACGTTAAAATATAAAGTAACCTGGTTACCCGCCTTACACGGCAACATAAGGCAGACTGTTTACATTCACAGGAGAGCCTACCGCCGCAAAGGTGATAGTCTTTTTTGGGCAGAAGTCGAATGGTCAAATGGTTGAAATGCCGTACAAAAACTTGAATTTTTTTATTCTGGTTGTTCACATTGCCGAAAAGCCTGATTCCACTAAGGCATTTTACGCAGCGTTGTACGCTCAGCCCTTTGTCTGGAAGCAATGGTGTGTAAAATAACAAAGGCTGGGCATAAAACGCGGGGTAAAAACGTCATAGTGGAAACGAAGCTTATTAGATTGTTTCCATCAGAGCAGAGAACTGTTAGCTTGGCGCGTCAACTCAAAGAGAAACGCGCGCTAGGCTCACGCTCAAGCTCTGAAGGATAGTCCACTTAAAACTGCGTTTCCATTATAGCGTTTTACGCCGCGTTGTACGCTCAGCCCTTTGTCTGGAAGCAATGGCGTATAAAATAACAAAGGCTGGGCGTAAAACGCGGCGTCAAAACGCCCTTGTGGAAACAGGCCTTTAGACTGACGGATTTTCACTTCGACAAATGCGATCTGCACTATTCGTTATTCATACAGCGTCGTATTGGTCTGTGGAATTGGGCCGTTGTTGCGCAGTAATTCACGTCAGTGGGTTTGGGCCTTTATTGCACAACGGGGTAGAAGAACTAGGTTTGTTTGAAGGCAGGACTGCTGGTCAACAGTGCAAACAGATCAAAAATTACGAAAAAGTGATAGTGCAGCCAGGCTTTGGACGATTGCTACATTATATTGGGCGAAGGTTACACAAAAACAGTAGAAAATGGGACTTACCGATATACTCGCCAATATATCGCCTTTTGAATCCTGCTGAATCAGTTCCTTTCTCCAAAAAATCTTGATAAGATGGAACATCGAAAGATGAACTTTGCGCCCTCCGGCTGGATCTCCTCATTTTCTGCAATGATGATACAGACATATGGTGAACTCTCAGTGATAACGGAGTCGGAGGGCTCTCTCAATTAGTGTTCACATTTTACATTACAAAGAAATAAAGACGAGTTGATTCGATTTTCTTTTCGGATATTTTTTAGGAACGGGGGTTCCTGTTGTCTGCTTGGCTGCTTATAGGCCTCAACAATTTTGGATATTGTAGGCTTGCCCTGTATTATGGATCTTATCTCGAAAACTACTCAGCCAATTTTCACCCAACCTTTCATCAACGTAGATTGTGTATTGATTCTGGAGTATTTGTTAAAAATCGGCGGGTGTTACTGAGATCGAGTTTTTACGAAATTAATGTACTATTTTGTGCATTGTCACACCACAACGAAAAGGCATACTACTAATCTTGGGATGGGTATTGTTGCTGTGCGCCCAGGCATAAAACGCATAAAATTTTCTCAGAAAAAGTATATTATAAGTATAATTCCTTTTTTTACATATGAAATCTCTCCAGAATGAGTCCTTATCTACATGGATAAAATTGGCCAAGTAGTTTTCGAGATATATGAATTCCCAATGCATTATTCGTAATTTACCCGCGACAGGAAAAGGCCTTAAATTATCCTAATAGTCGATTCCATTATATGCCTGGGCGCTGATCCACAAATTGGTACATACGGGTCGGAAACAAAACTTTTGTTAATAGTCCTTGACTAGGGTAGGCCTAACTTGACAGTAAAGTAGGCTACCCAAATGAAAATAGACAAGTAGAAACTTACCCGTGATATGAATCAAAGTTGTGTGGACATTGCATTAAATACAACGGTGTGAAAAGCTCGACAACTTCTATCCTTATGCTGCCGACGGGCGGCAAGGCTTCTTTTATGATGGCCTTGTACAAAAACAGCGCCAAAAATTTGCATAAGAAGCTTTATCTTACGTTGGGAAATATTTTCCCGCCCTCCGTGGACTTGTAAGAGCAGAAATTGTGCGGGTTGAAACAATTTAAAACACATTAACATTTTTTTGAGCTGCTGAGAATGGGAAACGTGGTTATTCCCAGGCAGTGAGTCGACGTGTTGATGATCAGATGATATATTTCTTTTGGTCCAGGAGGATCTTTTTTTCTGTCAGTATATTTAAAAATGTCGTCACCCGACGCGACCGGCCACACAAAAGAGTATACACACCTTTATGCTTTCAGTAGGCCCAATAGGCCAATGGCGATTTTTACTGTGGTCCCAGTCGCCGCTATGAGTCCTATAAATGGTGAGGGGATTTACCCAATCCTGTCCTACCCCTTCCCTTAAATGTCCTCTTTCACACATTATTAGGGACCGTCTCAAAAATACTTTGAAGCTTTTGTAGTGAAATTTTTTCACTAAGGGGAAGGGGTTCGCCAACTTCAGGGTCGACTTTTCACTTTTTTTATAAACAATTGGCTTCATGGATTTTTAAAAAGATACAATACACCTTTCTTCAAAATAGGGAAATAACGACAAAAAAACTCACAGGGCAATTTGCTGTGGGGGTCTGGTGGAACTATTCCTTCCAGGTTGGAACAGAACCACCAACATCTATCACATCTCATCTGAAACGGTCACTGGGCAATATTCATAGTCCCTCCCCATTTCCTCCCCACTGTGCGTGAAAAAGGTTTCTGCACGTCAATCTCATACATACGCAGATTGTTCAGGCGTATACCATCACAGTTTCAGTTTCCTACCCAGTGGGCCTCACTGGACTAATATACTGTAGCGACTCAGTTAAAGCGTCAGTTTATTATAAACTCAAAGGCCAGAGGGACCGCCTTTTCAACACCCGATTCGATTAGTCATAATCACGTGATGCAGTAAGCCGAACCACAAATTAATATTCATTTTGCGCGACGATTCCGTGTTTGCAGTGATTGAAATGGAATCGGAGTCCCTTACTAGGCCCTTTGACCATACCTTTCTGAACGTTTCGCAATGTTAGCTAAGTGTGTCCCTGTAGGCCTATGTTGCTTTGCCTGCCCCAGGACCATCGCCCCCCCCCCCCCACACACACCTCATCCACGCGCACACACAACCCCCGGACCATGACCCCCCCCCCTACTTCACCCACGCGCACACCCAACCTTGCTTTGCCAGCGCCCCCGGTACCACCTGTAGTATACTTCGAAAGGTCGAGCTATAAGCCCATAAACTTCGCGGCCCATTGATTTCGGGACACCTTGAAAAGCATAGGCCTAAGCCTGAAATAGACCGATACCGCGTTAGCGTGAATCAATGAATGAATATTCATTTTGGGAGGGCTTCTATAGTGCCATGTGAGTACGATTACTAAAGTCACGTGGTAAAGGGGCTGTCCCTCTGACCAAGGAATACATAATGAACCGACGAGTCGCTACAGTATATAATCATGACTCTTAGAAAAGAGACTAGAATAATGGAAATCTCGCGAGACAGCTCTTGTCATGTTGTAACATTTCTTTTTAAATTCAGTTAATAAAATTCAGTTTTAATCACCAAGATCCTCTAGTCCCTATCTTCTCCGAGGGCTAAAACATAGAAACCCTTCTATTTGAGCAGGCATCTGTAAAAAGAGCCTTTAAACCTCTATCCTCTTCAGTATGAGATGATCATATATTTTGTCCCTTTCCCCACATCTTCTCAAAAGGGCTTGTGTGACACCAACCAGGAGTGAAGCCAAAACATGCGGATTTTTCACTTCTGACGGAGGGGGGAGGGGGTCAAGACAATAGTGAAAAAAAGTCACTACAAAAGCTTCAAGGTATTTTTGAGTCCAGTCCAATGCCTACCATAAGCGAGCGCATGTAGCAGTAGGCGCGTAGAGGTCACCGAGAGGGTATTCGCGATCGTTACAAGTATGGTACTACGCTCGGTTTAAAAAAACACTGGTCTGTAGTGAAGTAAGGATAAGGTGTTTGGGATGAAACGTTCAAGTCAACACTGCATGCATTTGCTATATACCGAGATACTGAAGCTATGCTATCCTTGGGGAGCGTTCAAGTATACACAAAATTTTAGACCCCCCCCTCCCTTCCTTACGCATGGCATACACCTTGGTGTGTCAACTCATTGTCCGCAACTGGCAGCCTTTAAAAATCGATGCAATACAGCCATCAGAGCATACGGTATACGGAAGGCAACGAGACTACCGACTCTGGTAGTTAAACTACCAGAGTCGGTAGAGTCGGTAGTCTCGTTGCCTTCCGTATCGCAGTGAGGTAGCTGCTCTACAAAATACGACACCCCTGGATAAATCATCGCAAAATCGCGAGCTCCTGTACAACTACAGGGGCAACTAAGTATAGAGCAATGGGCATACAACGATAAGATGGTTTAGATATGTGACATCATCAGACATGGAAGAGTTAACGATAACGACAACTAAACGATTTTAGTGACTTTTCACAACTTGTAATACGTAGTATGAAGTTACGTCCACCCACATGCTTTAACATTTATGTTGCGCAAGTGCACTATAACGGGATGGCAAAGCCTAGAAAGGCTAAAGTTCCATTAAAGGAAAGTAAGTAAGAAATAAAAAAAGAGAAACGCTCGCTACGCATACGCTCAAGCTCTGAAGGAAAGGCCGCTTAACTGAAAGAGAATGATAAAGCTATGCTAACCGAAGAGATTTACCAAATGTGGCCCTGGTCTCTGAAGGCTTGCCGAGCGATATTTACTCATTTGAAGAAAATAAAGCCATATTTACTGTTGTTCAAAATTACATCAAGATCAAATCAACTCGAAGATTTACTCGCTGATTGTCTCTGTGCAGCCTAATTCGTATCCTTATTCGGTTATCATTTGATTTCTTTTTTCTCTTTCTATATACAATTTATGTAGTCTGTATTGTATGGAGGGGGGGGGGGGGGGGGGGGCATGAGTGTTAAGCATTTTGCTTTTTTCTTGCCTCCCTTTAATCTGTATAGATTAATAAAATATCATATGTTTAAAAAAGGCCTGCCCCCAAGTGTGGGAGAATGGGTTAATGTATTTAATAGTAACTGTTGTGCTGCCCATTCCAGATGGCAGCACAAGCTGGTCTTGCCTTTTTCAATACAATAGTTTTAATGCTCTTTAATACCTTCAATCATTACATAATATATACTTATACCTATTTAAGTGAATGTTTGGTGTGGCCCAGTGCCATTCCTTGAGTTTATCACTCTACTATAAGTATAACATTATTCCTTAATTCTATGTGCTTGCAGGTGCCTGTATGCCAAATAATTAGGCCACTGGCCGGAAATATCGGCCACACAAGGACGTGTGAAATGATTAGCTTCGCATTCATGCATGCGACGCCGCGTGAAATAACAAAGAGAACCGCGTGATACGCTGCCGCTGCCGCCCAGGTGGAAACAGGCCTTGTTGCACACTTCGTGAAACAACATGAAACATTTGAAGTGTGCGGTCTCTTGAAACGCGTTGAAACAAATGTCTCATCGCGTTTCCTAAACGCAATGATGTGTCGCACACTTGTTCACGTTGAAACAAATGTTTCTTGGCGTTTCACGAACTTGAAACAAGTGTGCGGCCCGCTTTACGCTGTACCTTCCTGTACTGGCGATATACATGTTATTTCTAATCACGTGGCATCACCGACGTGTGACTTGTAACAACTATTAATGTAAAAAAGTGCGATTAATGTAAAAAGATTACGTCTTAACTGATATTGTAACAAAAATTGACGCATAATGTAAAAGTCAACCAATAATGCTAAAAGTCAACGCATAATGTAAAACACTTTTTCTAACCGATATTGTCAAAAATCAACCAATAATGTACTTTTAGAAAATATGTGTCCCTCTTACATGGCGAACCCCTGTGGCCCTTGAGAAGGGGTCGAAAATGGGAATGAGCAACTTTGACCCTTAAGAATGGGCCTTTCGGGGGGGGGGCTTGAGCGAAGTTCTGATATTTGAAAAAAGGCATGTTTCAGGAATGTCGCGGGAGTCGGCAGGTTGGGAATGAATGATATAAAGGACCTGGTTTGCCAAAACATTTGCCAGTTTTTGGGCCTATAGGCCTACAGTATATCAGCGTCGATCCTCTGGACAAAGAAGGCTTAGGCCTATCTACTAAAGGTATTGCTCTAGGCTTACATGTAGGCCTACATGTATAGGCTTGGGTAAAGCTATATTGTAGGTAACGATATGTCTCTTTTGAAAATTTTGTGGCCCTTAGAAGGGCCCTTTCGATGTCAGCAGCTAATTATCTTATGGTTCCGTTTCTGAATGCGTGGACGACTCCGATTCTGAAGTGGAGGAGTCTGAAGAGGTCGATGAGTACTCAAGGTCATTGATCTGTTCTTGGATGGTTTCTATCTCCCTGGCTCGTAAATGGGCGAAGTGGTCGTACATCGCATGTACTCCCTCCGCTGTGACTAACCTCAGCTTGATTACATATCTCAAGCTATGGTTGCGACCACTTTCGTTGACACGCGCTAACTTGGTGCGGAGGTGGAGCAGGTGTCTTCTCAAAAGGGTAATCTGGTCATACGCCTTGAGAAATTTTCTCCATGCCTCGTTGAGCTTGGCGACTAGGATTCTTGGTTCTTGATTCATCTCGAACGATATGGCAATTTGGATGTGGGACTTTCTTTATATCCGCCTACTTGTCTCACGTTGCCGAGGCACATGAAACTTATTAAGGTCAAGTGTGGAATTAATGTTACCCATCACCAACCTGCGTGTTTCAAACATGACAATGACATTGCCACAGAGCAAGCCTTTTATCGGGGGGGGGGGGGGGGGGGTATCCTAGGTATCTAATTTTAATACGGGGTTCTTTATGTAGCGGGCCCTATGTGTGACCAAGGACTATCAAGCCTCCCTCGTAGGAGTATGAATATAAGAATTTCTATAGCGCCTGAATTAAAAGAAAAACTTAAATTCTCAGGCGCTTTACAAAGCAAAACACTCCCTGAAAAGGTGTTGTTTCAGGAGAGTTTTGAAAATGTCTATGGAACCAGCAAGCTTGATGTTGGAAGGTAGCTGGTTCCATAGAACCGGTGATGACTTGTAAAAAGAACGGTCACCAAAGGTTTTGCACTTAGTGCGAGGGACCACCAAAGTTGGAGCAATAACAGAGCGGAGATGGTAGGTGGAATGGTGCCTCAGTCTGACCATATCACACAGGTACACAGGTGCGACTCCATGTATTGCCTTATATGTAAATAAAAGCACTTTGAAAACAATCCTGTATTTAACAGGAAGCCAATGGAGTCGCATGAGACCCGGTGTGATACGATCAAACCGCGGCACCAGACACACAACGCGAGCTGCAGCATTAAGTGCACGCTGCAGTCTGGAGAGTTGATGTGTAGAAATGCCATATAGAAGGGAATTACAATAATCAATGTGAGAAGTGACAAAGGCATGAACAAGAGTGGTGGTTGACTCAGGACTGAGGAACCGTCGAATTTGGCGGATCTTATAAAGACCCAGGAAAGCCTTGGAGCAGACCCTACTAACATGGGTTTCCATAGACATGTTTTTGTCAAAGTAAACACCAAGGTTTCGTACCGATTCGACAGGTGAAATTGAGGCCTCCCCCACTCTGATTGAACCCATATCTACCTTCTGGAGCATTTGTCTAGAACCGATAAAAATGAACTCTGTCTTAAGATCATTGATGAGGAGCTCGTTCTCGATCATCCACGCACGGACATCAGCTACACATGCTTCCGTTTCGCACACAGCTCTCTGCTGGTTAGTAGATGCCAAAGGACAGAAAGACATATAGAGCTGATTGTCGTCTGAATAGCCATGTGCATCTGGCAAGTGACGTGAAATGATGTGATAAAGCCTTGACATAGAACAAAAAGAGGATGGGTCCAAGGCAACTGCCCTGTGAACACCACAATGGAGTGAAAAATGCTTAGATTTGCTACCATTGATGACGACACACTGCTCTCTATTAGAGAGATAAGACTTCAGCCACTGAAGGCAAAGGCCAGTGACGCCAAAATCTGTCTCCATGGTTTGAAGCTATATGTCTACATCAACCGTATCAAACGCGTAGCAAGACTAGCAAGCAGACTTCCTGATTGTCCATTTTCATAAGAATGTCACTTTGAACCTTCAGAAGAGCAGTCTCTGTCGAGTGGTTCTTGCGGTATGCGGACTGGACTGCTGGTAGTGGGGCAGAATTATCACTGTGGACCATTAGCTGGTCAACTACTACCCTCTCAACAAGCTTAGACACAAATGCTAAGTTGCTAACCGGCCTAAAGTTGGAAAAGGTCCGATCAAGTCCTGCTTTCTTTAACAAAGGCGATACCAGGGCACACTTCCATTCAGTAGGAACTCGAGCATCCTGTAGCGAGAGATTCACGATGCGAGCGATGACTGGTAACAGAGAGTCAACACATAGCTTTAGCATCCAGGTTGGGATCGGATCGAGCGAACAACTCGCGCTTGAGGACTTCATGGTCAGTTTTCGAATTAGCTCGTCGGACACTGTACTAAAAGCATTAATTGACTTCTCTGCTGTAGAAGCAGAGACAATGGGACAGTTAACTGTGACTGCCCTGATTTTGCTTTTAATAATGTCAACTTTACGGACCAAAAAAAATCACCGAAGTCATTCGCGAGTACAGCAGGATCAGCATGATCCGGCAATGTGACCGGCTGTTTTTCACTACATAACGAGTTAACAACCCGAAATAACTTCCTCGAATCCCCTTGACACTGTGCGATTTCATTTGAGTAGTAAGCACGCCGGGGGAGATTCAGTTGGACGGAGTAGAGATTACGCACTTTGCGGTAAGCTTGTGCCGCAGAAGGTGAGTGACGGTTTCTTTCCAGCTTTCTCCTCTTAGCCTTCAGTTCTAACTCGTTATTATACCAAGGGATCACTGGCTTAACTGTGGTCACCTTGGTGATAATAGGTGCATGTTTATCTAGAAGATTGGAGAGTGTTTCATTGTAACAAGTGACCAACTCATCAATATCAGCAGACGTAGGGTTAGACAGCACAGAAGTGTCAATGTCCTTCTGAAATGACTGGATGTCAATTTGCCGTAGCATACGAAAGGATACAGTGTTCTTGGTCACCTCAGGGCGTGAAAGAGATAGATGACAATCCACAAACATATGATCCGAGAGATAGTGTGAGTGGGCAACATCGCCGATAACCAGATCATCACTTTCCCTTGTCAGAATCAAGTCAAGTGTGTTCCCGGAAACGTGCGTCGGCCCTGACACATGCTGCTGAAGGCCAAAAGTGTCCAACACTTCAAGAAAGCGTCTTGCCTCGTTGTCATGCGGATCATTGACATGGATATTGAAGTCATCAGAGATCACCAAACACTCGGGGCATGTCACTATTGCTTCTAGATATTCAGCAAACTCACAGAAGAATACACTAGAGGGCACGGATGAGGGTGGGCGATAGACAACAATGTTTATCATCTTTCGAGTTGTCGATGGCATCGCAATCGACCATTCCGAAAATTCAAATGAGTCCTTGGAGCCCCTTTCCACGAGCTTGGTGTTTATAGAAGAGCGAAACATTAGACCAGTTCCTCCCCCTTGGCGTTCACCGGGCCGTGGCACATTCAGGAAACAGTACCCGTCAGGAGAGAGGGCTCGGACAGTCACTGAATCATTGTACTTAAGCCAGGTCTCTGTGATGGCACACATATCGATCCTCTCATTAACCACATGATCAATGATATCAGCAACTTTATTCCTGGTTGAACGAGCGTTTACAGTTGAAAATCTAAAGCAGTGAGAAGGATAATCCTGAGACACGGATGTTTGCAAAGGTACTTGAATAAGGTTATTCAAGTTAATCCCCGGCCTGTGTTTAATGATGTCCCCTTTTTCTCTTACTGACTGAGCATTAAGAACTCCCAGGGTTAATCCACCATGTTGGTGATCCGACAGAATGCGTCTTTTTCGACCAGCCTTACATCCTCTTGGTCTACGCTTATGAAATTGGGGAAAAATGATCCTACTAATGCCATGATCAAGCGATTTGACAAAAGTCTGATACGTCACATTTCGAGTTTTGTCAGTCCTGTTCAGAGAGATTAGCTCATGATTGGCATAATATATGTGATTTTCTCCATGGCTGAATTCATGTACAAACACTGTGCAATGTACAGAGTCAGGAACCCTAAGGGAACCTCCTTGAAATGTTGAAACAAAAAGGTCATCTGTAACTTCCAAACCACGGATATGAATCACATAAGAAATGTCTCTGCACGATCCTGACACATTCATAAACTGAATAGTCCCTTCGTTTAGAGAAACAGGCAGTAAAAAACTTGAAAAAATCCAAGATTATCTGGAGCTCAGGAGAAGGCCAGCCGTCACCAGCGCCACTCACCTATAATGTTAGGATCATTCATTAATAAGGCCTAATGTAGAGAAGCAAGACTTGAAGTAAACGGGAAAAGGAAGTGGTATCCGGTCAGCACTGAGGTCTCGAGTTATAATCTCAGTCCGCGAAAGGGGAAGATTTATGGAAATTTCTTATTTAAGCACACCACAACGAAAGGGCCTGTTTAGAAGGAGCATTGATGAGGTGCGTTCAAGCATAACAAGAGGCCCAAGGGCCTGGCGCTCAGCTGGATGACCTAATAACATAGGACTGAGGGTATAAAGTTGTAAATATCGGCTTTATACTACTGTTTGAAGGTCAAGAGAACACGTTATACCACTAAAATTTCCAATGCAGAGCTGCCAGCTGGATGAAATATGATTGAACTAATCAGCCATGGTATGTAAATATTACAGGAGGCAACGGAAGATATCCCTAGTTCAGTATAGCTTTACAGAAAAAAATGGGAGTAACATTACTGTGTTGCTTAAAACGTCTACTTTTTACTCATGTAAGAATCGTAGTACTAATAATAACTTCAACTTATTTTCCAGTTATGATAACACAACACGCATCTTCATGATCATGATCTTTCTCAAACTAACTGAATGACCTATTAGTAATCGCCTTGGACGCACAACCTAACCACATATCAATCCGCCCCGACGATCGACACATCCATTCGATTCGATAACCGGGTAACCCTCGATAAAGTTTGATAAATAAACTAGAACTGAGATTTCACAGGAGCACCTGTGAATTCATGACTCCAGGGTTGTTTTGAGGGCGATATTGTAAGAGTTGGTCTTGAGTATGGGGACGTGAAGGTCCGTGTGAGGTACCTGGGGAGAGAAGACTAGTTGAACGATGGGATCTGACACGGACACTACTATTGATCTCATTATATGACTGAATACCATTTAATTACAAATGAAACGGCCAGGGGCCATTGTGCTCACCGTAAGTATTTTTAGTAGACAGTTACAGAAAGTGCTACAGTATGTAGGCCTCTCATAATTTATACATGCATCTGTGACCAGTTCAGAGCCGGCCCTGGCCAAGTGGTGAATCCGAGACTTGTGGTTCCAAGCTTGTAGAGTCTAGGTGAAAATGATAGTGAAGAAATGTGCCACTCCATGACAATGGTGAATATATTTTTAACTTTGACCTCAGTGACCCTGACAGGTAGGTCAAATAACAAACCAGGGTGATATGTGATGTAGACACAACCACCCGACCATAACAATTCCATCACTCGTTACACTACAGCAATCGGCAAAAAACGATTTCCAAGATGGCCGCCTAATTAAATCTATGGCACCAAATAAATCAAAAAATGAAGAAAATGTAAGATAGAACTCAGAAAAGAAAAAAGGAAAAGATGAAAAATAAAAATATTTTCGGCTGTCCTTGACCGGGGTTTGAACTGACGACCTTTGGATTGCCACAATACGAGGAAAAACCCACAAAACATGCAATTTCGGCCATATTTGAATTCCGATCTGGCTGAAACTTGGCATACAAATAGTGGCTTCTTAGATGCATCATTACACAAAATTAAAACTCTTTACATTGAACAACGACAAAACGTACCAAGAACGGTAAAGTTTTCAACTTTGACCTCTGTGAACTTGAACGGTGGGTCAAATCAAAAACCCGTAAGATATGTGATGTATCCTTGCTAGGAGTACCTACCATGAAACTTTTATCAAAAACGAATCAGTAATAAGCGAGAAATCACACTTTTTGAGTTTTGAGTTTGGGCCCCCTGGTAACCAAGTCAATAATCAGACCGAACCAAAATTCAGTGTAAAAGGTCAACTGACCTAGGGGGTCATTTGTTCAAAGTTTCAAGTTCATAACTGTTGCGGTTGAGAAACGTGCCATAGTTACACTCAAACGGCAAATTTACGCCATTTGACCTCTGCGACCTTAAAAAGTACGTCAAATCCGAAAAATCGTGCAACATCTGAGGTAACCTTGCTAGGGGTCCCTGCCATAAAAATTTCATCAAAAACAATTTGCTAATAAGCAGGCTATTGCACTTCTTACTTTTTCTGTTTTGGCCCCCTGGTGGCAAAGTCAAGAATCAGATCAGGCTGAAATTCAGCACCAGAGGTTATCTGATATAGGGAGTTATATGTACCAAGTTTCAAGCTCATAGCTTTGGTGGTTGAGAAACGTGCCATAGTTACACTCAAACGGCCAATTCACGCCATTTGACCTCTGCGACCTTGAAAAGAAGATCAAATTAAAAACCCGTAAGATATATGATGTATCCTTGCTATGAGTACCTACCACAAAAGTTTTATCGAAAACAAGTCACTAATAAGCGAGATATCACACTTTTTAGATATCCACATTTGGCCCCCTGGTGGCCAAGTAGAGAATCAGATCGGACAGAAATTTAGTGTCACGGGTCATCTGACCTAGGGGGTCATGTGTACAAAGTTTTAAGTTCATAGGCCTAGCGGTTAAAAAACGTGCCACTGTTTTTGAACTAGGATAGGATACGACGGACAACGACGACGACGGACGACGGACACTGCAGTATTGCATAGACTCCCCTACGGTGAGCCAAAAAGTGAAAACAGATCATATCATATTCCTTGGGATAAATTAAAATAGGAGTGCGGGAACAAGGTTTTTTAGCAGGAGGAAAGCGAGAACATTTTGCGCCGTCGTATTCCGATTTGGCTGGTTAGTGGTGAAATCTGCTTTTAATTTTGCAAATTAACATATTCGTCTTTCTAGTTCTAACGTTGTCTGAATTAAAGATGCTTTCCCAATGCTTGACTGGTCTGGCAAGAGGCATTGCCAGGAAAACGTGACGTCATTTTGGCCATTCTTCTTACCGCACGCCCTCTCTCTCCGTAAAAGTTCCTGACATGGTGTGAAGTGGGAGGGCGCACAATGGGAATCACACTGCCGCGATGTTAATAGTTTCTATTTATAGAATTCAGCGGCAGAGATTTTAGGCACGGAAAAAGTGGATTAACTCGGCTAATTTCAATGGATTTTACCCAGGAATGTTTTCAAGGCGAGAGAAACATCTGATTTAAGTACTGCGCTTATTAGATTTCATGTTCAGGCCCAAGGAGGATACCGCGGTGACGTCACGGCTTTTCCAAGATGGCGTTGCATATTGTAAACAAACTCGATCCACGGCCAAGGGAAAATCAAGTCATCAAAAAAGTTAGATTTTTCGCATCAAATCAGAGTTATTAGTACTTTTCTGCTATGAAATAAGTCTTCAGACAATAAGCTATCATTTGAATAATGAAAAGTGCTGTTTTGATGGGGAAAAATAGGGTTTTTTAAACCAAATAGCCGGCACCGATCTTCCAAAATTAGCGATGGTTTCAAAACAGTCTCCCAGATATGGGGCAATCTCTTCATTATCATAATGGGATTTGGAGGCATGTTTACAGATTTTACAAGTTCGAGACCTGTAATACCTAAAACTCGCATAGATCCCCATAGATCCCCTCTATTTGTCGAGTTAGCGCCCCTGTAAGATCATGCATTTTCGGACACTAGAACGAAATCTTCCTGCGGATATCGCGGTTTCGGTGATGATTTAAGGAGAAATTGACTGTTCTTAGAGTTGTATGGGACAGAAATGAGTTCATACTTCATGAATACATGAATATATTATGATATGGGCGGGCTTCTAAGTCAAAACAATAACAAACTCAACTGCATCTCTACCGTGTATCGCGTAGTGCATTGCCTAGTGTATTTCGTAGTGTATTTTAGCGGAGACATTATTTCCCATTATTTCCGCACTTTGGCCACGCCAAACGTCTTTTTTATTCGTGGAAGTTAATCTGCTCTGTAAATTTTATTCTACACAGGAAGAATCCATACTAGGTATTGCAATATTTCATGTCTATTGGTGTTTTTGTGTACAGGAGCGCACCAGACAGTGAGATGTGGAGATGTGTTCAGTGCTGGCGATGTCAGTAGACTGAATCTGATTGGCCATAGCGATCACTAATATGGGTCGGTATCACGTGATGTGACGTCACCGCGGTATCCTCCTTGGTTCAGGCCGAAGATTGGCCTAAAACGTGGACGAAAAGAGTGCATTATCGAGTGTTGGAGAGGTCACGTGATTGGACGAGAAACTTTTAGCTGTCAACATCAATGGCTATAATATACTCCTACAGAATAGTAGAACTAATAGAACTAATTTCCGAAGTTTCCAATAGTTTGAACACAAATCAAAACATCGCCCATCAGTTGGACTCAGATCTGCATAAATTACGATAAATAATGAAGTGGTCGCTTCAATTTCGCAAAGAAAGTTGACTCCATTCGAAGGTTGTTTTGACCAAATTCTGTTGAACTCATCGTTGTGAGGGCATTTGAACACATTCTCGTTGATCTTTTCTATAAACGTGTAAAGTTTCATACCAAAATACGTTTCCGTAAAGGCTTAAAAAGAAAATTTGTCACTTACAAAATCATCGCTCCGGTAGAAATAAAAAGGTCACCGCCATTTTCTTGATGATAGTACTCCAGGTAAACGGCGGGAAATTTAAAGCGGGGTCATCCGGGGTCAAACAACAGTTTTGCTTACTACCGCCAACTGGTGATATAAATCCACACTAATCTATTTTATATCAAAACTTCTGTATCATGAATACCTTTTCAACTTTATTTCGAGCTTTTATCTGCTGGAATAGAGCGTCAAAAAATTGTTTTTTCATTTACGCATTTTGCCCCCTGGGGAGCTGAATTTGAGTCGAATCGCCCAAATTTTTTTCCGAAAGCAACATTTTCTGCGGTGTTTATAAGCAAGACTAGATTCGAAGTGCCTCGGTTGTATGATTACAAAATGCCCAACTTTGCCTACAGATGGCTGGATGGATGGAAGGATGGCAGGATGGGTGGAAGGACGGACACCAATCGAATAGCTATTTGACTAGCTCCGCTGACTTTGTCAGCTGAGCTAAAAATACCAAATTTCTTAAAAAGTAGAGCAGCAACACCCAATATTTCGTTCACATAAATCTCTAGAATGTGTACCCCGTCTTAGGCCTATACTATTTACCCTGCCTACATAGGGTGGCCCATAAAACGCAACCGCATATTTCCTGCATCAGCTGTGCTCGAAACCACCGGTGTAACAGTAACAAGTGCCCCCTGGAAAAATTATCCGGGCCTATTGTATTCTGCAATATGGTTCTATAGAGACCATGACCGTCAATAGCTCAGAGATTGAAGCGCATAATAGAATCCTTTGTTTACCGGGCATTCTATCCTAGGACATTTTAAACTTCTACACCGGCACCAGTATTAGATGGAGAATCTTACTACAGACTGGCACAATAAAAATGTTACAATTCGAAAGTGGTCAATATAATTTATAATTTTGAGATTTATCCTAAAATATTGACATGGACTTGAGCAGCAAGCTCTCCTGTTCCTTGAGTTATATAATTCCATTTCGTAGCGACACAATTGACACGAGAGAGGGTTTTTTTTCTTTCAATGATGTGTTTACATTAGATGGTCAAAGAAGCGCATAAAGTAGGCGATCTTTGTGATGTAAGTTATCTCCTCATATTTAGTTGCAATGGGTAGGCTATGTGCTACGTGCTTTGTCGAACTTGACGAAGTGCAAAGTACGATACACGAAATTTGCTCTTACACCCTGGGTGCAATTTATTTCAGGAGATGATTAACATCGATCCTTCGTTGGCTTCTTTGGCCAGGCCATGTTATGCAAGGACGCAAACTCTACGCTGTTTTGCACATTGTCTCTTTCGTTTTCATTACAAAATAATTTAGAAATTACTGTATAATTAACTATAGTAGGCATATAACCTATGTACATGTACATAATTTCACTTATTCGTTTTTAGCTCAGCTGACAAAGTCAGCTGAGCTTGTCAAATAAGCTGCTCAGTGGCGTCCGTCGGGCCGTCCGTCCGTCCGTCCGTCCGTCCGTCCGTTAAACCCATGGTGCACATTTTGTAACCGTAAGACCTAGAGACTTCAATTTTGCATTTCTGGATACTTCTGGTCAAACTCTACTTTCAAAACAAAATTTGTCGCCATTCGACCTACTTCCTGCGAGCGAGAGCGCATGAAGGAAACTGGCCTATATCGGCCTAGGAGCAGCAGAATTAGTCGAAATATGCTTTAATATTAAGATAAAATTCTTGAAAATATATTTTATTGAGAAAACGTTCAAAATTTTAACAGGAGAGGGCGCTACCTGCCTTTTAATTATTTCTGCCGATTCAAATTCCCGCCCGATGACGTCAGCCATCAATGAAGTCTCCTATTTGCCAGTTCTCAAAACATGGCAGCTACAAAACAAAGCAGCAGTAGCTCCAGGAATAAATCACTGTTCACGTCAGCTTCGTAATCGATTGTACCCCCACTTTATTGTGTTTTGTGTGGTGTTCCTATCCAATCAACGATGTAAGGCCTTATTATGTTGGTTTTCATTGAGAAGGTGCATTATGAGCGGCCTACGAAATACCGAAGCGGAGACAAAATGGCGGCATGTTGTTTACGCCATGTGCAATAATCTTGGAGCTCAATGACACTCAGCTCGATGACGATGGCCCGCTACGGGCTAGTACTACTATCACTAATTCGTTTCAGTGGTAGTCATAACTAGGTCTTTAGGGACTACTCTCAGAAATTAGTTCTTAAAAATTTTACCATATTTCTGTGAAAACGATATCGGAAGTGTATGCTCTGTTCGCGATGACATCGCCGATGTATTTTGAAGTGGAGAATTCCCACAGTATCATGAGTATGTGCAGTGAATCGGCATGATTCTGTTCGCCTATTAAGTTTTATTTCTACGATTCTTTCATGAGTAAAAAGTAGACATTCTAAGCAATACAATAATGTCACTCCCATAAAAATTGATTGGAAATTGAGGGAGCTACGGCATTATGTTAGGCAACTAACGCTGAAAGGGTGGATGTCGTCCTGGGTGCCGACAAATGGTACCCAGGTTCGAGATCGACTGGACAATAAGCACCCTGGGTGCCATTACACTAGACAAACAGCACCCAGCTTCTTCTTCTACACTTTTCTATACCTACAACGAGGTTGGCCCCACGCTCACGGAGGTAACGTGTCACGATACCGCGCTCTAAAAACCTTTCTTTCATCAATTCCATCTTATTCAAACGGGGTATTCGTCTCTAAGGGGAGAGAGATAAAGAACCTATAGGCCTAAACGCGTTTTTTTCTGTTCATCTGTTCTTTTTATTTCGCGCACTGCTAATGCCGCAATTAGCACGGCGCGAGATAAAACGAGATTGCAAGAAACGTCCTCGTCCCTAAGATCCGTAAGCCAGGCAAAAAGAAGCTGGGTGCTGTTTGTCTAGTGAAAAGGCACCCAGGGTGCTTATTGTCCAGTCGATCTCGAACCTGGGTACCATTTGTCGGCACCCAGGACGACATCCACCCTTTCAGCGCAACTAACAGCGCTGAAAAAATACATTGCATACTGTACAATACCAAATGGCACATTTATAAAAAGCGCTCATTGGACAACGTAGGGAATCATCAGAAATGACGTCATCGCTGGTCTAAATAGAAAACTACGGTGGCGCAGTAGAGCACAAGAAAAGGTTTAGCATGCTAGCTTCAGCAACAAAACGATTTCTCATGAATGATTTACTTGATCATCATCAGCTTGTTTTTCCCTGATAGATAAAAAAATGATTTACAATTTCCATCAAAGTTTTCTATTTTGTGTATAGTCACGTTATTTAACTGGCAAGGAGCCAAGCAGTTTTGAATATTCGCGGGAAAATATTTTGTACTTGTAAACGAGGCTATGACAATGAGTATGCTCATTCATGGCATAAACTTCATGTTTCGGTAAATATTGTCATACGATGATTTCACCCGAATTATGGTCAGGATTGAGGAATGAACAGTGGCATAATTATGTCAACCAAAAACATTGGTACCGTAGTGAACGCAAAAGGATATCAAATACCATGGAGCATGCCATTTTCATGCATAATGAACTAAACACCGGGAAGATATTAATGATATTAACTCAGCTGAGCGCCAGGCCCTTGGGCCTCTTGTTACATCTTATGCTAAATGAAGTTTATGAATCAGTTACCAAAAGGAGATTTCGTGTATCGAAATTCGCATTTGTTGCTGCCCACGAACAATAAAGAGATTAAGATGATTCCGAGAACGAGAACGATTTCAACCGGGTGAAATCAAAAAGGGTCAACCTTTGTCTGCCAATTCCGTCCGTAACGCTGCAACCATTTGCTGCAGTAGAAGATTTGTTTGCAGCAGGTCATTTTAGTTTTGGCTAAACATTAAATTTCATGCAAAGGTTTTTTTCCAAATTTCTGCAGGGGGGTCAAAGATCGTTACGGACGGAATTCATAAGCAACTGAATTGTACTACTCGGTAGCAGGCGGTCACATTCTTGTTCAAGGACAAGAGTGGGTAGGCCTATAGACATTGTGAAAATTATTGTCATAAATATTTTGCCAGCATATTACACAGCTAGCTGAGAAGCCAGGTCAATAATAAATTCGTCTGTAACAAATCTATGTGTGATTACGTCCGTAACGTTTGGTTAAAGGTTGTTCCTCTCGAAGATTTTAACAGTCCCTGTATACTGGAGAGGCGGGAAAAAATCCATTGATAAAACCTCAACTAAGATGCATTCATCCGAGCACTTCAGCCAACTATTTTGGACACAAAGAAGTAAATTGGCCAATTAGTAGACGCTGGCTGTAGCAACCATTGGACTCAACAACCTGTCTACAGTCTCAACCCCTGCTCGAGCATATCTGGCATCATTTTTGTGCATGCTATCTAGCTGACCTCAAGTACCACAGAATGTAAACAAGAGCTAGGCCTTTTTCTTGGAGACAAGCACACTGAGAAATACTGTACCTATTTTCCTACAATTTGTATCTCTCAAAATCTAAGGCATCATGTGAAATTCTAGAGGCAAAACATGGTATGTACAATTATCAATATTTATAGATTCTATAGATTATCTTATTTCCAATAGATGATGGTTAACATCAGAGTTTTGAGGGTTTAAAGAGCTCACCTTTCCTAATTCTCTTAACCATGCTGGGTTTCCTTTGTCTCTGTTAGATTGTGAACTTATCATATGATACACAGATACATATCCATATATATTTCCTGCAGCTATATGCTGTTCTGTATTAACAGTTTCCTCAACTAGTGAGGTTATAATACATGCATGGTATGTATTCCAATGTTTATGTTTGATGAGGATTTAGAGGTACATTTGTGCCTTTGTGATGCCTGTGTAGCTACTGTTGCATGCATTCATGTATGCATTATATGTGTGTGCTTGGTACTCCTAAAATCACAACCAGGCTGAGTCATCATGTTTCTAATACTGTGTTTTCAATAGTTCATATATGTAATTGTACTGAGGATACTTTCATCTTGTATATTTTCAGTCTTTTACGGTGTTAATAAACATCAGTTTATCACATAAAGAATATTTTCGTCTCGAGTTACATGATGCGCTTACAGTAAAAGGCATCTGCATGAAGAGAACAAGCCATCCCTATAGTCCATTGTTGGTATAGCAGATGGTTCCCCACAGATGTAAAGGAGCCTACTAGACGACTCCACGATACCAAAGCCAAGGAGCTTGCAGTATACGGTACCTCAAAGAGTCCCAAGAGTCAGCGAGATATACATGATATCAACGACATCCGCCAAATGTTGTGTGTGTCCGATTAGTGATTATCAGCTTGCCGGAATTTCTTACGAAACCAAGAAGCTAGGTGCTTCATCACGAACCGCATTAAGTGAAAACTTTGTGAAACTGAGAGAGAATTGCCAATAGATTAATTCAAGAGACTGGTAAAGAAACAACTAACTGAAACCAACTGTGACCGTTTGAAAACTCTGGCTGCCAAATGAACATTCTGCAATATTCCAATTGACTTTAATACAGAGAGACATTATTCAATGAAATGAACTTTATGAACTTATTATAAACTTTCGTGGTTACAGTATGCACATTCAGAACAGCATACTCACCTTTATATGCCCCATGTATCATAAATGCTTTGTTTTCAGGTCATGTTTTCTTTGTCGTGACAGTAGGCCTATCCTTATGTCGTTTTAACCTTGCATTCCAGACGGTTACATTCTTGGTACTTGGTAGCCTCTCATTATTGGAGTATCCTCTCATTTAAAGAGTCAATTTTTGAGCTCCAATGATTGCTGCACTTCGTATGTTTTGTTTTGGAGGGGGGTTTTGAATATCGTGGTACATGTGTGCTGATTTGACTTGACCAAAGAAGAGTTCAGAGAAATTCCCTTAACGTTAGCGAATTTAGAGTTTAGAGTATCTATTGGTTCATTGTCTTATCACTTGCCACTAATTCTTTACCCTTAAGTCTAATTGCAGACGGACGAAGCAAACAATCATGAGTTCAGAGAAGGAAGAGCCTCCTCAAGCAGAGGTCATAATCGAGGCAGAGGTTCATACTCCACCTGTTGGTGAGACTGGTGAAAATGTCCCGACCGAGCAAGAGAATGAGGCCAAGGAAGCAGACCAAGACGAACCAAAATGGGCAAGCAATGAAGTGAAAAACCCAGAGAAAGAGAAAAAGAAAGAGAAAGAGGAAGAAAAAAGAGCTGTCGATGTTAATGAGGACACAGCAAGGCAGCAGCCTAGGAGATCAGAGAGACTGACTGATAAGGCCAAGCAGAGGGAAACAGAAGATCTCATTGATCATTTTTGGGAAAAGGCCAAGGAATGCAAGGTGGCTTCACGGTCTGCTGAAGACCTGGCAGCAAAAACTGCCCTACATAAGTTACCAGATTTCCAGCGGTCGTTAGAAGAGGACCTAAAAGAGCGCATAAGTGAGGTCAACACAATCTATAACAAGGTTAGGAGAGTGAGCAGTGGTTCCCCTCCCTCCGAAGTCAGGAGAGCTGTCGATGCTCTAAATGCATTGACAGCTGGTGCCATTGACTCAGTAAAGGGTGAGATTCCAGAGAGGCCTATCAGCCAATCAGGGTTGTCAATCTTTTCTAGCCATCACTCGCGCGCATCTACCAAATCTTCACTCCGAAGAGAATCTGCTGCACAAGCAGCTGCCCTGCAAGCGGAATTAGACGCACAGCGAGAAGAAGCTGAGAAAGAAGATGAACTAATCAAACTCCAGCTCGAAGAAGCCAAGCGCCGTGCCCTTGAAGAAGCTGAACAAGCAGCCCAAACTGCCCGAAGAGAAGCAGCTGAGAAGGCCAGGCGGCTGGAAATAGATGCTGAAATTGCACGAAAACGTCGTGAAATAGAGCAACAGAAAACAGCGAAGAAACTAAGAATTGAAGAAGCCAAACTTAGGGTCTTTGAAGAGGAAGAGAGAGAAAGTAGAGGGAGTAAAGCCAGAAGCAGACAGAGTCTGAAGATACATAACACAGTCAACTTTAGGAAAGAACAGAGTGAGAGAAGAGCAGACACAAGCTTGTCGAAGAATGGTAAGTATGTAGGCGTACCATCAGTGTCACAGTCCAAGATAGAGACTGCATTTCAGTTTCAGGAGCAAAAGGTTCCCGAAATTCCAACACAACAAATGAAGATAGAAAGTATTCCAAGAGTTGACGACAGGCTGACGACGTCTCCTTCCATGAACCCCACCGCTCCTGTATGGCACCCGCCAGCAACTGGGAATGACATAAGGATGATTGCTGAAGCCCTTGCAGCCTCTGTTACGTTAAGTCGCTTACCAGTCCCAGAGCCACCAGTCTTCAACGGGGATGCCTTATTATACCCAGATTGGAGAGCTTCATTTTCAGCTTTGATAGAGAGTAGAGGTATTCCAGGTCAGGAAAGAATACATTACTTGAAGAAGTATGTCGGCGGCCCTGCCAAGGAAGCTGTAAACGGGTATTTTCTCCTAAATACAGAAAATGCATTTGAGAAAGCCAAAGAGACACTTGAAGATCGATATGGCAACCCGTTTATGATCACTGAAGCGTTTCGAGACAAATTAGACGCCTGGCCAAAGATTGGTCCTAAGGACAGCAAAGGTCTCAGACAGTTTGCTGATTTTCTTCAACAATGTCAAGCAGCTATGACAGACATAAGAGGACTTGAGGTTCTAAATGATTGTCGAGAAAACAGAAGACTCCTGCAAAAACTTCCCGACTGGCTTGCTGGGAGATGGGGCCGTGTAGTTGCAAGATTGAAGGGCCCGACCGACTCGTTCCCACGCTTTAGCGAATTTGTGAAGTTTGTCAAGGATGAGGCAACCATTGCTTGTGACCCTATCACCTCCCTCACTTCCCTACGAGGCAACTCCGAGAAAGAACGAGACAAGCCGACCAGAAGCGCTGGGGCGAGAACTTTCACAACGGGTGGGCGAGAGGAAGGCACTGGTAAGGCAAAGTGTGCTTTTTGCAGAAGAGATAATCATCAGGTTCAAGAATGCAAGACACTGGCAGGAAAACCCCTCATGGAGAGGCAAGAATTTGTCAAGAGCAAGGAACTCTGTTTTGGTTGCCTAGGCCACGGCCACCAGGCAAAATTTTGCAAGCAGAGGAGTGTGTGCAAATCATGCAAGGGCAAACACCCCACCAGCCTCCATGAAGAAAGAAACTTCAAAAGGCCGAGTTCAACTCCAACCAAAGATGGTACAACTAAGAAATCTCCTAACCCATTTACAACTGAGGCGACAGCAAGAAATTTTTGTGGACTTTCAAGTAACAACATAGATTCCATGTCATCCATGGTAGTGCCAGTGTGGATCGCCGACCGGTCTTCCCCAGATGAGGAGCATCTGGTTTATGCTCTTTTGGATTCACAATCTGACACGACGTTTGTCCTTGGTGACACAACAGACTCCCTTTACAAAAGCCAAGAAGAGGTTCGCCGACACTCTACCCCAGTGGAGTTAAAGCTGACCACGATGACGTCAAAGGACAAAACAATTCCCTGCAGAAAGTTTCGGGGTCTTGTTGTAAGGGGATATGAATCCAGCATTAGGATAAACCTACCTCCTACGTATTCCCGGGACTTCATCCCAATGGAAAGGTCCCACATTCCGACCAGAGAAACCGCCAGACGGTGGCCTCACATGGGAGAGATTCTGGACAGAATCCCGCCACTGTTCGACTGCGAGGTTGGTCTATTGATCGGCTACAACTGCCCACAGGCGTTAGCACCAAGACGAGCCATCACAGGTAAGGGATCCGAACCCTTCGCAATTCAGACTGATTTGGGATGGAGCATTGTGGGTGGTGTCACCCCGAGAGAGGATTCAGGAGATGCCATAGGTCTGACCTGCCTCACTGTTTCAAGAAAAGTTCCAACAAACCTTCAAATACCCATTGGCTTACCCACAGAAGCACATTTTGTTCTCAGGACAAATGTCAAAGAAGAAAAATTGAAGGCCCAAGAAATAAGAGACATTTTGGAGTCAGACTTCCATGAGAGGAAGGATGATGGGAAGAAAGTATCACAAGAAGATATTCGATTCTTAGACATCCTAAACTCAACGACGCACCAATCTGAGGATGGTTACGTTACGATGCCACTGCCATTTAAGAAGGACAAGCCAAATCTTCCTGACAACAAGTCGGTAGCAAAAATCCGTCTTGAACACCTCCGCAGGAAGTTTATGAAGGATTCCAAATATTTCAAGGATTACCAAACATTTATGGAAGACATCATTTTGAAGGGGGAGGCCGAAAAAGTTCCAAATATTCAAGACAATGACGTTAAGTGGTATATCCCACACCATGGGGTGTACCACCCAAAGAAGCCAGAGAAGATACGAGTTGTCTTTGACTGTGCAGCAAAATTCCGTGGCACGAGTCTTAACGATCATCTGCTCCAAGGCCCTGACCAAATGAACACTCTCGTTGGGGTTTTGTGCCGCTTCCGGAAAGGACGCATCGCTGCCATGTGCGATATTGAGCGGATGTTTCATTCCTTCAGAGTTCGCCAAGAGGATAGAAATTATCTCCATTTCTTATGGTGGGAAGGAGGAAACCTCAACACAGAACCGTCAGAGTATAGGATGAATGTACACCTATTTGGTGCTGCATCATCACCAGGCTGCGCCATATATGGCCTAAAGTACATCGCCAATATATACCAAGACATCGGACTTGAGGCTTCAAAGTTCATATCGCAAGATTTCTATATGGACGATGGCCTGACAAGCTTTGAAGAGACAACAGCTGCCATCAAAGTAGTTGATCAGGCAAGAGAGATCTGCGCCAAGGGTAAGCTCAGGCTGCACAAGTTCACGTCTAACAGCCGGGAAGTGCTGGATTCCATCCCTGTTTCGGAACGAGCAAAAGACCTGATGAATCTTGACCTAACATTAGATCCATTGCCCATTGAGCGAGCCCTACGAATCCAGTGGAGTGCTGAATCCGATGCCTTCCAGTTCAGAATCACAATTCAAGATCAACCCCTTACACGTCGTGGGATCTTGTCAATGGTTTCATCTGTATTCGACCCCCTGGGATTTCTGGCGCCACTCATTCTGCGAGGAAAAATGATCCTCCAGCAACTTTGTAGAAACAACACCGACTGGGACCAGCCACTTCCCGATGAATTAAGACCACGGTGGGAGGACTGGAGGCAGGACCTTCACAACCTCAGCAACCTCAAGATCCAAAGATGCTACAAGCCCTCTGAATTTGGTACGGTCAAATCTGCTGAGCTACATCACTTTTCAGACGCATCCCTCACAGGATACGGACAGTGCTCATATTTGAGGCAAGTAGACATGCAGGGCCAGGTTTACTGCTCCTTGGTGATGGCGAAAGCTCGTGTAGCCCCACTAAAACCGGTTACAATACCTAGGTTAGAGCTGCAGGCTGCAGTGGTGTCAGTGAAGATATGTGATCTTCTGAACCATGAACTGGCCAACTCTGGGCTGAAGAACATTTTTTGGACAGACTCCAAGGTTGTCCTCGGATATATAAAAAATGAAGCCCGTAGATTTCACATCTTTGTGGCAAATAGAATCCAGCGGATCCATGAATCATCCAGCCCAGACCAATGGAGGTATGTGTCGACAAACGAGAATCCGGCAGATTTTGCTTCCAGAGGCTTAAAAGCCAATGAGCTGACGACCTCCAATTGGTTCCAAGGACCACCATTTCTGTGGAAAGAAGAGATCCCTGCTGAAAGTACCAGTCCACTGCTCATCACGTCAGACGACCCGGAAGTCAAAAGGGTCCAGGTCATGGCCACTGGAGCGATAGAGAAAACTGCCCTCCTAGATAAATTCACCAAGTACTCTGATTGGTCTAGACTGTAAGCGCTTACACTGGCCTTTCCTGTGGGCATACTAACTCATTAGGGTTTTATCATGAGAGTGCTTCGCTATTGTCCGTGCGCTCGAATACAAAGAAAAACGCTGTGCGGACAATGAGGAGAATACGTTATGAAAAAAGCCTATTCATAAGATTTGATTTACACATATTTCACTACTGGTAAGGATCCAAAGTCGTTATTCCTTTGCTATTGTCTCCTTGGTGAAGACCTCTTTAATTGGTATTTTCTATTTTTTTCTCTCCCTCCGTCATAATGAGGCCAGTAACATTTATCACTCTAAAAATATATATTTATTCCAAGCTGGTAAGTTATGGACGGAGATTCACGCTCAGCAGTACGTCGTTGTACCAAGATCGGCACTTGATATCTTGGTCATACAGGTGCCCAGTTGGCAGTACATGTATCTGGAATGTTCCTGAGTCACCGGGAGAGGGAAGGCTGGGACAGGGGCCTAGCCCAGCCCCCCCCCCCCGTGGCTTCGCTCCTACGCCCCTGTGCAGTATTGAATCAACTTTTCTATCTTAGCAAGTCTAACTGATTTCTCCCAAAAAACAGTAATCCTAAAGTACCTTATTTTGTCTGATTACATGAGAACTATTTATAGCAGACGAATACACATGACGGCCCGACTGACAGTGATCATCCCAGGTCGATAATTAGGGTGATCAGGTCGATAATCAGCATCGCTAAACACCACTTTTATTCGGTTTTACTGCAGATTCAGATCAGGAAGACGATTGGTCCCGGATCACAATCAATGGTCAGGGTCACAACCGACTGTCCACAATGATGACCGTTGATCAGGAAGACGATTCGTCACAATCACAATCAATGGTCAGGGTCACAACCGACTGTCACGATGATGACTATGTGATGTACTATTAGTAGAAGCACCTACCATATTTTTTTCAAATTTTTTGGACCAGTAATAAGGGAGAAAACGCATTTTTTCATTTTTGACCTTTGGCCCCCTGGTGGCCAAACCATGAAACATATAAGGCAGGGATTTGGTCTCTGAGTAGCGGTCACCTAGGGGTACTTGTGTACCAAGTTTGAGTTCAATAGCTTCAGCGGTTACAAAACGTGCCACCCATGTCTAACGACGACGGACGACGGACGACGGACGACGACGGACACTGCGTCATGGTAAAGGCTCACCACAGGTGAGCCAAAAACGCTCCTAGGTCACACTCTGTCATTAAAGGAGAAATGTAGGCCTTTACGATATTAATGTGCTCTCCACACACGCTGCCTGCCCCATACAGTACCCCAATCGATGCATGTATACACTGCGTTCATAACAGTGCTATATTTAGCTAGCGCTGTCTCAATGCATAAATGGGGGCCCAAGGTAGGGCAGTCCTTAAAGGTCCAAAATACTTTGAAAATGGTCTGACATTGCTTCCTTTTTGTTGGGCATCATACTAGGTTGACGTAACCTTGGCACGTTCATTCGTGCTTCGATCAAATCGAGTGAGGTTTGGTCCAGTTGTAGTCCAAATGGTTGCCGTCAAGGTGATATGACAGCAACCGAGATTCCTGAAGGTTATTCATGAAATTTGGGGCGATAAATATCAAAATTAGGTCTAGGCCTAGGTGTTTAGCAGTGGAATGCAGGCATTCTAAATTCCAGATAAAATCCAGTGATCACACAGCATTGGAAACTGTGTTTTCTTGGCTAAAAGTCA
Organism: Lineus longissimus; assembly: GCF_910592395.1. Taxonomy (NCBI): domain Eukaryota; kingdom Metazoa; phylum Nemertea; class Pilidiophora; order Heteronemertea; family Lineidae; genus Lineus; species Lineus longissimus. The sequence continues at coordinate 89,598 of NW_027020281.1, read as the reverse complement.
ATGAGAGCCAATGAAAAAAGAAGTGCTTTTAGGCCCCGAAAAAATGCCCCATTTCCGTGAGAATAAAAGCAGGGGTGGGTAAAAATCGCCGGCCGGCGATTTTTAGAGACAATTGGGCGCGAAAAACCGATTTATATGCTAAATTTCGACCTTTTGGACCATTTTCCGGGAGGGGGGGGGGGGGGGGCCACCGCGCCAAAAAGCGCGGTTGGGAACGTAAGGGTTTTAATAATCAATTGAGAGTTTTCTGCATCGAATACAGTGCTCCTTTAAGAGCTGTGAAATTTCTAGTCACCTTATCTGTTTACAGAGAAAAAAAAACATGTTGCTCTATGCGACGTAGACTAGGCCTATGTATGCTACATGCAGTCGAGCCCCAAACCAGCGAGCTCATATCTGAGACATGAGCGCCCCCCCCCCCCCCCCCCCCCCGGAAAGGTGTGTAGCACATGACAGTACTCCACATCATTAAGCCCCTTACAGCGGGTAACAGCAACTTTTGATCCCCACCCCTTTTGGCGGGGTAGGCTACTTTTCAATCCCCACCCCTTACCCTAATATGCCGCAGGAGAGTAGCCTACGCGAATAGCTCTCAGGTTTGCATCTCCATCCTGGGAACCTGCAAATTCTTGGAGGGTCCACTTCGTCGATCAATAACGTGCCCAGGTTGTTTAGGATGCTAAAATAATTGGTCGGGTAGAGCTGTGGCTTTGATTTGGTCGTAGCCATTCTCTTAAATGGACAAGTGGATGCGTATGGGTACTCTCCCGAGGAATTCTCGGGTAGGCCTATAGCTGTGCAACTTTCATAAAAATGCAAATCCCCACCCCTCCCGAACGGAGGACAAAATTGCCAGCATGCCGACCAACTGTGGCGCGAAAATGCTCCGTGCATGATGAAATCTAGGTCGGGCACCATCAAAAGACGGCGTTTCTTCGTGCTTTTTGCAAGGTATTTCGGCCACAACTGTTGCAAAGAAAGGGCTAAAGTGCTAGTGAGGGTTTTTGGAAGGATTCCCGTGGGCTTTCTGCGGGGTCTGGTGTGAAATAGAGGGCTTATCTTGGCACCCGCGCGGGTCCCGCTGATGCGGCTCGAACCCCCCAGCCCCCCCCCCCCCCCCCCCGCTTACCCGCGATTTTTGGTACGGTGATGTGCTACACAACTTATAGGAAGTGACCCCCCCCCCCCCCGGAGCAGCCGGAGTGACTGACATGACTCAATGATTCAGATTCAGATTCAGAAAAAGTTTATTGTTCCATAAAGTTGTACAAAACTTTTTAGGGAGTGATTACAATAAACCAGGTGCAAATATAGTCAGAAGAGGAAAAGATGAGAGTCAGGGGAACCAGGATCTTTCTAATGGAATGTACATGGGCCCCTAGCGTGCAAAGAGATGGGTGGTGCTAATGAAACAAATACAATCAATCATAATTAATAATGTACACACACAATATTACTGGCTTCACTGCTTTCATAGAGATTACGAAAGAACAAGAAGCCCAAGGGCCTGGCGCTCAGCTGACACTCTGCTGCTTAGAATTTGATCCATCAGGAGCACTTATGTCATGACCCCTACATTTCCTCCCCTGCGGAGCTAACACATCAATTTCTCTAGTCTCTCTAGACTACTTCCGTGATAAACCCTCAGTTCCATCTTCAGCAATCAAAGGCTAACTGGTAGGGCCTATGCTTCTGAGATGACTCCTTCATTGTGCGGTACACGACTTCTGAGGACGGAGGGGGGGGGGGTACTTAGAGGATAAGAGTGATTCGAGGCAAGAGTTGAGGGGATGGAGATCTCAGGAGTAATTGGGATGCTGAAGGGGAAGGGGGAGTTAGGGCTTGTTGCACTGAGACCTGTGGATTGATGAAGAGGGACATGAAGCAGGGGTAGGATGGCTGAGAGGATTGCTTGGGCCTCGAAGTGTAGGCAGGAGTGCATGTGATGTGGAGGGGAGCAGAAGGGGAAGGTGAAGTCAATAAAGTGAGAGGGCAGGAATGAAGGAGAAGGGGGGGATGCTCAGTAAGGAGGAAAGAGGAGAAATGTGCAGTCCTAAGATCTGAGGAGTGATGGAGGGGGTGGAGGTGGAGCACAGAGTGAAAGATTGAGAGAAATGGTGAGGGATGGGAAGGGAAGTCAGGGGAGGGTTCCAGTACATAATTCTTAGCTTTAGTTATAACCAATGGGCAGATCAATCTCAGTGATGGTTGTTACCCGATGGTAGAAAGGCCTATAGAGTGAAGCCTCAGCAGTGCCCCCCCCCCCAGGGGACTTCTGTCCCTAGGCCTTGGCATGGCAGTAGGACCATATGAAAAAAAAGGGGAAAAAAGCTATCTGATGCTCACTTTTGAAGATTGTCTAATCTGCACGAAAAGTACAGGAAGTGATGGTATGGAGGCAGTAAATTCAAATGGGCTTATATTTTTACAAGCAGCTGGCTCCATCATGTGGTATTTTTTGTATAATCTTATAATACAATCATTTCCTTTGAGTGGCAGTTTGGAATCATTTGAGGTCTGGGGACTGCATATTAATTTGGAACCCTACTGATTTCTCGGAGGTCAAATGGCGGAAAATTCAACTTTCCCAGGTTCAGAAAATTTGGGGCACTAAGTCTAGCACTTTGGTCATGTGCTAGGGTTTGTGGTTACATTTTGCCCAGGGGTGTTGACACACGAACAGACGCCACTCTGAACCACTTGTATGGGCGGTTATTACCGCAAATAAAGACAAACCAAAGCAAAGACACTTGTGTAGCATATCAAGGACACGTAGATTGATACTCCTGTGTGTACAACATCAAAGACATCTGGACCATACACCACATCAAAGATAACGATGCGAAGTCAACAGGCGGCGCCACTGTAGATTGCTGGCGGCCGTATGCCTGTTGACGTTGTTGTTATTTGCCACCTCTCTCCTATGGCAAGCCGTTTGCTTCAAAAAGTCGAAATGATTTTTTTTCTAGTCGAAATGATTTTTTTCTGGTCAAGATATTTTTTTTCAAGTCAAGAAAAAAATTTGAAATTAAATTTTTTTTTCAAGTCGAGATATTTATTTTTCTTCTCATTAACTTATTGAAGTTGAATCAATTAATAAAAAATTCACTGCGAGAAAAAAATGATTATAAAAATAAAAATAGTCGCTTATATCAACAAAAACCTATAGTTGTCGAAATCGTTTTTACTTTTCCCAAGACGGTGGCGCCGCCTGTTGACTTCGCATCGTTATCTTTGATGTGGTGTATGGTCCAGATGTCTTTGATGTGGCACACATAGGAGTATCAATCTACGTGTCCTTGATATGCTACACAAGTGTCTTTGCTTTGGTTTGTCTTTATTTGCGGTAATAACCGCCCATACACCTGTCATTCTACACGCTCTGACTTTGTCAGCTGAGCTAAAAATTGGCAGAGAAGTTTGTTTAGCCCGGACCTCCAGGAATGGGATTCATTCAAGGTCTGAGTTGTCTCTTTTTGAATGAGTTAAATATAAACATGATGATTATTTGTGCCATCTGGGTGGAATAAACTTCAAGTGCCGTCAGGTCACGAAGCCATTAAATCACTGCCACATATTTGTTACTGACACCATTGTCATGCATCTATGCGTTGCCCGTGCACAGCCAAAAGCAATGGGCAGTGTACATGGAGGGAACTCTGTTCCAGGGATGTAGGCTGATGGTGTAGGCCTAGTGACACTGTGCTCTTTTATTTAACCCTCTTGGGACCCATAGTGTACGCACTGTAGAATAGAATAGAAAAGGCTTAAATTCCAGAAAGCACAATCTCGAAGCCCTGTTTACGGGTCAAAAGGGTACCGGTACCAAGACTTTTGATACCAATCTTGACAGTTTTGCTCAGACGGGGGGGGGGGGGGGGGGGGCTTCAGACGAAAGGGTCCAGTCTCAGGACTGCGATGGGGTAAAAATAAATAAATAAATTTGAAAAATTTGTGCAAAGTTGAACATTGATTATTGAATCAGAATATGGCCCCGCCTCCATGGCGTACGGAGGCCTTTGATAGGTACACCAAGCAATTTTTCGCCTCGACTTCACCAAATGACTACGCCATGGGGCTTATAATGATTCGGTCTAGATAGGTAACCGGAAAAACGCCGACCGACCGACCGACCGACCGACCGATTGACCGACTGACCAGCGAACCTACCGTCATATGCAGTATCCCTTTCGCTTTCTATAGCACATGTATCTGTGTAGTGCCCATCGCAATGGACGTGATGGAGTCCGACATGTCTGACAGCAGCAGGTCATGTGAAATGAAATTGTAAACAAGCGCACGTGCGCTGTTCAAATGACAACAAATGCATATTGCGCGTTGCAGTTCATGCATTGCATCGGTCGAGACACTCGAGTAGAAAAACTACAGTGCATAGATTAGGCCCAAATCATGTTTTTATATCCACCGACCATGTAGACAAAGCATATCTTCAGAGTATCGTTATCAGTTCCTTACCGCGTGGGCTCGTTTTCCCGGTATAATTGACTGGAGATGCTGCTGTCAGACACGTCGGACTCCATCACGTCCATTGCGCTGGGCACTACACAGATACATGTGCTATAGAAAGCGAAAGGGATACTGCATATGACGGTAGGTTCGCAGGTCAGTCGGTCAGTCGGTCGGTCGGTCGGTCGGTCGGTCGGTCGGTCGGCGTTTTTCCGGTTACCGTCTAGATACATGCAATTTGAAATATTTCTGCAAAGTTGAACATGCATTGTTGAATCGGAGCATGGCCCCACGTCCAAGAGGTACAGAGGTCTTCGATAGGTACGCCAAGCAATTTTTCACCCCAATTCCAACGAATAACTAGGCCGAGGAGGCTAATATTGATTCGGAATGAATAATTTTAAAAATCTGTGCAAAGTAGAACATGCATTGTTGAATCGGAGCATGGCCCCGCTTCCATGGGGTTACAGAGGCCTCTGATAGGTACGCCAAGCAATTTTACACCCCAAGTCGACCGAATCACTAGACTGATGGAAGGCTAATAGTTATTCGGTATGAATAATTTAGAAACATTTGTGCAAAGTTGAATTAGAGCATGGCCCCACTAGGTACACCAATAGGTACACCAAGCAATTTTTCGCCTCGACTTCACCAAATGACTACGCCATGTGGCTTATAATGATTCGGTCAAAATACATGCAATTTGAAATATTTCTGCAAAGTTGAACATCATGCATGCATTGTTGAATCGGAGCATGGCCCCACATCCATGAGGTACAGAGGCCTTCGATAGGTACGCCAAGCAATTTTTCACCCCAATTCCACCGAATGTCTAGGCCTATTATGTTTTATCCGTGTGGTCCATTGGAATAAGAATACGATCGATAGGTATTCTGGTTCAGGTGGTTTTAATGTAGAGATGAGACGGCTACAACATTGCTTGGCTCTGGTGGAATTGAAGCAACCCTAAGTATGTTAAGAAGATGCAGATATAGGCCTATTCCTTATATGGTCTTGTAAACAACTAGATCAGAGGTGACATTATCTTAAGGACAATAAGTCATCTGCTTGTTGGTAGATGGCAGTACTGTAGTGTGCAATGTAGCTAGGAAGCTGATAATAGAACATCCCCCTTATCAGAAAAAAAAGAGGTTTGACAGTCCAGAAGTCAAAGAACCAGTTATATAGTTGCACTCTAAACTATTCCACTAACTCTATCATGTCATATATATTGCATGTCTATTATAATTGCATAGTCCAATTTCGATGCAGTTGCATGTGACATTTACAAGGATAATTTCCTGATCTTGGCGAGTGTTCAATTTTTAAGCTTTACTAAAAAGAAATATACTAAAATGAAGCATGTGATTTTTTAAACTTTAAGTTTCGTTGTCTCTCGGTTATTAGCAGTTCATATTTATGATCTTATATTCCTTGTCACTAATGCGTAATAAAGTCTTTGAATCGGGATGGTGGTTTAATCCCTGATAGCTCGCTCCCAGCTACAACGTACGTTGTTATAGTGGTTGTCGGAGTTGGCTCTGTGGTCGTCATGACGGATACAGCCTATCCACAATGTGCATATGTACGTGGTTAGTCCAAGGGAACTTTTGCCACTTTGCAGTTCAGAGTTCAGGAGTAAAACTTAGTAATCTTACCGGAATGTTATAGTTATTTCCGTTCGTACTATCGTTTTCCTATTCCATTTGCTGAATTCGGATTAAAATTAACTTTTTTTCCAGGATCCACCCCTTTTCATGGCAGCCATGTTGGAATCTATTGTTCTCAGCAAGAGTCAAGTCTTTTTCCAGAGGGTGATGACAAAAGTTTATAAATCCTCATACATCCTTATGTGAAAGTCACTTTAAATAGCACCAAAAGTACTCTGACACCATGTTTTATCCGTGTGGTCCATTGGAATAAGAATAAGATCGATAGGTATTCTGGTTCAGGTGGTTTTAATGTAGAGATGAGACGGCTACAACATTGCTTGGCTCTGGTGGAATTGAAGCAACCCTAAGTAGGTTAAGAAGATGCAGATATAGGCCTATTCCTTATATGGTCTTGTAAACAACTAGATCAGAGGTGACATTATCTTAAGGACAATAAGTCATCTGCTTGTTGGTAGATGGCAGTAGTGTGCAATGTAGCTAGGAAGCTGATAATAGAACAGATTAGGCTAATAATGATTCAGAATGAATAATTTGAAAAGTTTGTGCAAAGTTGAACATGCATTGTTGAATCGGAGCATGGCCCCGCGTCCATGGGGGTACAGAGGCCCTCGATAGGTACGCCAAGCAGTTTTTCACCCCGAGTCCACCGAATGACTAGGCTGCTGAGGCTAATAATGATTCGGAATGAATGATTTTAAAAATTTGTGCAAAGTAGAACATGCATTGTTGAATCGGAGCATGGCCCCGCATCCATGGGATTACGGAGGCCTCCGATAGGTACGCCAAGCAATTTTACACCCCAAGTCGACCGAATGACTAGACTGATGCATAATAGTTATTCAGTATGAATAATTTAGAAACATTTGTGCAAAGATGAATTAGAGCATGGCCCCACTTCGATGGGGGTACGGAGGCCCTCGGTAGGTATGCCAAGCAATTTTTCAGCCCAAGTCCGCCGAATGACTAGACCGATGAGGCTAATAATGATTCGATATAAATAATTTGAAAAATTTGTGCAAAGTTGAACATGGATTCTTGAATCAGAATATGGCCCCGCCTGTAGTGTTTTGTGTAACACCCTGTGTATTGAGACCCGTGGTTCTTGTGTAGTTAGCGGAACATGAAAATAAAGACTGATAGATTGTTGGATTCAATTCTGTTTTAATCCGTTAATATCAAGTTAATCCTAACGTCACCGGTAGCTAATACAGTACAAATATGGCGACGAGTATCTAGTGAACCCATAGATGTGTTAATTTTTGCAAACCTAAGCCTAAAAGCAGAAAATGGCGGTAGCGTTAGAAGTGGCCCCACTTCCTAAATTGGACTGCACTGGTGAATTGGCCAATGTAGGGCCCCGGTGGAAACGTTGGAAGAAAGCATTTGAGTACTATGCTGTGGGAAAAGGTGTCACCCTGGCTGCTCAGAAGAAGGCACTTCTGTTACACTCTGCTGGTATGGAGGTACAAGATCTGTACGAGACGGTGCCAACTGTGCCATTTGTCGCTGGGTTTGAAGGTGAAGAGGATGACGTGTACAAAGCTGCCATTCGAAAACTGGATAGGTATTTCTTGCCGAGGTTGAATGTAGCTTACGAGAGACATGTGTTTCGACAGTTAAAACAGGAGGATGAAACGGTTGCCCAGTTTGTCTCACGACTGAAAAAGCAAGCCCTAAATTGCGAATTCGGGGATGAGGGGGCGAAAAACGAACAAATCCGAGATCAAGTTGTCGACGCATGTAAATCATCAGGTCTACGTAGGAAACTCTTACAAAAAGGGACTGAACTGACACTAGACAGAGTTTTAGAATTAGCTAGAGCAATGGAAGCTGTCGATTTGCAAATGAAGGAAATTGAAGCCAAGTCGGTGTCCGGTGAAGTCAATCGTGTGAAAAATGCCTGTGACGTAAAAGAGAAAAAGACATTAGCTTGTTACCGTTGTGGACGACGTGATGGACACCTCAGTAAGGACCCGTCATGTCCGGCAAAGAGCGCCACGTGCAACAAGTGCAATCTAGTTGGACACTTTTCCAGCGTTTGTAAGACGAAACAAGGATGGATGAAGAAGGGCAGAGATCCGAAACAGGGAAAAGCTAATCCGACGAAGAAGGGCAGAGATTCGAAACAAGGAAAAGTTAACCAGGTCAACGCTTCAAATGAAGATGACGAGTACGCATTCTTGATAGGGAGGAAAGGTTGCAGCCTGAATAGTGGTATGGTCGATGCAGACATCGGTGGAGTCAACGTTAGAATGCTGATCGATTCGGGATCAACTGCTAACATCGTGGATCGTGATACTTGGAGATACATGAAAAAGCAAAGGGTTACGTGTATTTCTGATAAGTCGAGTAAAAGATTGTATCCGTATGGTACAAAAGATCCATTGTCAACATTAGGGACTTTCTCAGCAGATGTGAAAATAGCAGATCATGAAGTGAATGCTGACTTTACTGTGATCGATTGCGCGGGTCGACCACTTTTAGGTAAAGATACTGCTGAAAAGTTACATGTTTTGAAAGTTGGTCCAAATGTCAACATGATTCAAACTGAGCAATGTAATCAGGGTAACACTAACAGTTCAACGTCAATGGGGATTGCCGAAATCAAGAAGGCATTTCCAGAGTGTTTTAATGGAATCGGTAAACTGAAAGATTACCAGGCAACCATCCACATTGACCCAAATGTAAAACCAGTTGCTCAGTCAACACGTAGATTTCCGTTCAGTACGCGTGGAAAGCTTGAAAAGAAATTAAAGTCACTTGCCAAAGATGATATAGTCGAGTCAGTTGAGGGTCCAACTCCTTGGGTTAGTCCGGTGGTGATTATTCCAAAAAAAGGTGATGACATCAGGTTATGTGTTGATATGAGGCAGGCGAACAAAGTATTATTCGTGAGCGTCACCCAATTCCAACTGTCGAGATTTTAGACAGGATGAACGGTAGTCGTGTGTTTAGTAAACTAGACTTGAAATCCGCTTTTCACCAAATTGAGCTAGATGAAAAGTCGCGTGAAATCACAACATTTTGTACACACGTTGGTTTATTTCGATATAAGCGTTTGATGTTTGGGATTAGTTGGGCTCCTGAAAAATTCCAGCACATCATTCAACAAGTTGTAGCAGAATGTGAGGGGTGCGAAAACATCCATGATGACCTAGTTGTACATGGTCGCGATACGGAAGAACACGATCGGAGACTGTTTTAAAGTGTTAAAGAAACTGGCTGAAAAGGGTTTAACGCTTAACGAGGAGAAAATCAAACTCAAAATGGCTGAATTAGAGTTCATGGGACTCATTTTCAGTGAACATGGGATTGCGCCAACCGCCGAACGCGTTAAGGCTGTTGTAGAAGCCCGCAGACCGCAGACCGCGTCAGAAGTTCGCAGCTTCATGGGTATGGTCAACTTCAGTGGTAGGTTCATAAAGAACTTGGCAACGATTGCAGAGCCCTTACGGTGTTTAACGAGACAGGACGAAAAGTTTGTGTGGGGTCCTAAACAGGAGAAATCGATCAAACAGCTAAAGGAAGCGTTAAGCAACACGGACTGTTTGGCTTACTTCCAAAAAGATGCAGAGACTGAGATAATCGTTGATGCTAGCCCTGTTGGATTAGGCGCGATGCTAGTCCAAAAACAGAACGGTGTGAAAAGGGTCATCAGTTATGCCAGTCGAAGCCTATCTCAAGTGGAGCGCCGATATTCACAAACGGAGAAGGAAGCTTTAGGGATTGTGTGGTCATGCGAAAGATTTCATGCTTATGTGTATGGTATACACTTTGAAATCGCCACCGATCACAAACCGCTCCTGTACATTTATGCGCCAAAATCCAAACCTTGTGCTAGAGTAGAAAGATGGGTTCTGAGACTCCAGTCTTATGATTTCACCATAAAGCACATCCCTGGAAAACAGATGGTGGCTGATGCGCTGTCCAGACTCATTGCTGAGTCTAAGCTTGAACAGACTGATGAAGCAGAACAATTTGTGCGTTTCATTGCGCAGGAGGCTAACTCCTATAGCCCTCAAAAATTCGTGATATTGAGCGCGAATCCGCCGCTGATGAAAAACTTTCAGTTGTCCGTGATTGTGTTGAATCAGGTCACTGGGAGAATTGTCCAGCTGAGTTTAAACCGGTTAGGAATGAACTGTGTGTCGTTGGTAAGCTCGTTCTGCGTGGCTGGAGACTTGTTATCCCTGAATCATTGAGGAAACAAACTGTAGATTTAGGACACGAAGGCCATCAGGGTATTGTGAAAACTAAGGAGAGACTCAGGTCCAAAGTATGGTGCCCCGGCATTGATCGTGACGCAGATAGAAAATGTCGCACGTGTCATGGGTGTCAGCTAGTCGGACGAGCTGAAAAACCAGAACCTCTAAAGCGCTTTGATCTGCCAAGTTCAGCTTGGCAAGATACCGCCTTAGACTTACTAGGTCCAATGCCTGATGGGGAGTACATTGTGGCAATAGTGGATTACTACAGCCGGTTCTTTGAAATAGACATTGTAAAGACAATAACCTCAGCAAAAATGATCGAGTGCTTGGAACCGATATTCACCCGTTATGGATATCCAGAGTCGCTGAAAACCGATAATGGGGCACAACTCAGGGGACAGAATACTCCCTGATCTTGTCTGGAACTTCTGGGTAGTCAACCCCAGTTGTTCTCCTTTAATTTTGTTGGTTTGAAGTATTATTATTATTATTATTATTATTATGATTATGATTACGATGATGATGATTATGACGATGATGACGATGATGATGACGATGATGATGATTATGACGATGATGATGATCATGACGATAACGTTGACGATGACGATGACGATGATGATGATGATGACGATGACGATGACGACAACGATGACGATGATGATGACGATGGCGATGGCGATGACGATGACGATGACGATGACGATGACGATGACGATGACGATGACGATGTCGATGATGATGATCATGACGATGATGATGATGATGGCGATGGCGATGGCGATGGCGATGACGATGACGATAACGATGACGATGACGATGACGATGACGATGATCATGACGATGATGATGATCATCATGACGATAACGATGACGATGACGATGACGATGACGATGATCATGACGATAACGATGACGATGACGATGACGATGATGATGATTATGACGATGATGATGATTATGACGATGATGATGATCATGACGATAACGTTGACGATGACGATGACGATGATGATGACGATGACGATGACGATGACGATGACGATGGCGATGTTGATGACGATGACGATGACGATGACGATGACGATGTCGATGATCATGATCATGACGATGACAATGACGATGACGATGACGATGACGATGGCGATGACGATGACGATGACGATGATCATGACAATGATGATGATCATGACGATAACGATGACGATGACGATGACGATGACGTTGACGATGGCGATGGCGATGGCGATGGCGATGGCGATGACGATAACGATGACGATGACGATGACGATGACGATGATCATGACGATGATGATGATCATCATGACGATAACGATGACGATGACGATGACGATGACGATGATCATGACGATAACGATGACGATGACGATGACGATGACGATGACGATGACGATGATGATGATTATGACGATGATGATGATCATGACGATAACGTTGACGATGACGATGATGATGATGATGACGATGATCATGACGATGATGATGATCATCATGACGATAACGATGACGATGACGATGACGATGACGATGATCATGACGATAACGATGACGATGACGATGATGATGACGATGACGATGACGATGATGATGATGATAATTATGATTATTATTATTATTATTATTATTATTATTATATTATTATTATTATTATATTATTATTATTATATATTATTATTATTATGTACCCTTATGTAATGACACCTTGGAGACCAAGTTTCGGTCCGATTCGTTTCATGGTTTGGCCACCAGGGGGCCAAACGTTAAAAGTGAACATATGCAATATCTCCCTTAATAGTAGTCGGGAAATTTTGAAAAAAATATGGTAGGTACTTCTAGCAAAGGTGCATCATATATCCTCCAGGTTTTTGATTTGACCTCCTTTTCAAGGTCACAGAGGTCAAATGGTGTAAATTGGGCGTTAGGATGTAACGATGGCACGTTTCTAAACTGCAATGACTATTGATACCAAATTTGGTACACATTTACCCCTTAGTCAGGTGATCTCAGGGACCAAAGTTTGGTCCAATATGATTCACCACTTGACCACCAGGGGGCAAAATCCAAAAACCTTAAAAATGTGATTATTCCTTAACCTCTTGCCCGATTGCCACCAATTTGATATCATGGGTACATCTAACCACCATACAGTATATGTCACACAGGTTTTTAATTTGACCTTCTTGTCAAGGTCACAGAGGTCAAATGGCATAAATTCGCCGTCAGGCCGTAACTATGGCACGTTTCTTAACTGCAATGACTATTGATCACAAATTAAGTACACATGGACCCCTTGGTCAGGTGATCTCAGGTACCGAAGTTTGGTCCGATCTGATTTGCCGTTTGGCCTCCAGGGAGGGGGCCAAATCCTAAATTCTTCAAAATGCCATTATTCCTAGTAATGACTTGCCCGATTGGCACCAATTTTATATCATAGGTACATCTAATTCTAACAACCATTCAATGTGTCACCCGGGTCTTCTTTGATTTGACCTACTTTTCAAGGTCACAGAGGTCGAATGTACTGTAAATTGGCCATTTTGGGGAAATTGTAATTGCTTGGACCTACATCAAACCTAACACTACATGACACAATACCATGCTCTTTATCCATCTTTCCTCCACATGAGGTGAGCACAATGGCCCTGGCCATTTCATTTATCCAAATCAGGAAGAAGACTGAAGTCAATAGAGAGGTTAAGAGTTTGATACGAAAACGAGGTGATTTTTAGCTCAGCTGACTAAGTCAGCCGAGCTTGTCAAATAAGTTGTTCAGTGGCGTCCGTCTGTCCATCCATCCATCCATCCATCCATCCATCCGTCCGTTAAACCCATGGTGCACATTTTGTAACCGTAAGACCTAGAGACTTCAATTTTGCATTTCTGGATACTTCTGGTCAAACTCTACTTTCAAAACAAAATTTGTCGCCATTCGACCTACTTCCTGCGAGCGAGAGTGCATTAAGGAAACTGGCCTATATCGGCCTAGGAGCAGCAGAATTAGTCGAAATATGCTCTAATATTAAGATAAAATTCTTGAAAATCTATTTTATTGAGAAAAAGTTCAAAATTTTAACAGGAGAGGGCGCTACCTGCCTTTTAATTATTTCTGCCGATTCAAATTGCCGCCCGATGACGTCAGCCATCAATGAAGTCTCCTATTTGCCAGTTCTCAAAACATGGCAGCTACACAACAAAAGCAGTAGCTCCAGGAATAAATCACTGTTCACTTCAGCTTCGTAATCGATTGTACCCCCACTTTATTGTGTTTTGTGTGGTGTTCCTATTCAATCAACGATGTAAGGCCTTATTATGTTGGTTTTAATTGAGAAGGTGCATTATAAGCGGCGTACGAAATACCGAAGCGGAGACAAAATGGCGGCATGTTGTTTACGCTATGTGCAATAATCTTGGAGCTCAATGACACTCAAGTACCCAATTTTCTGCTTAAAAAGTAGTCTGGTAGGCGATATTATCACTAGTTCGTTTCAGTGGTAGTCATAAGGTCTTTAGGGACTAAATTCAGAAATTAGTTCTTGAATATTTGGCGACATTTCTGTGAAAACGATATCGGAAGTGCATGCTCTGTTCGCGATGACATCGCCGATGTATTTTGAAGTGGAGAATTCCCACAGTATGTGCAGTGAATCGGCATGATTCTGTTCGCCTATTATGTTTTAGTTCTACGATTCTTTCATGAGTAAAAAGTAGACATTCTGAGCAATACAATAATGTCACTCCCATAAAAATTGATTGGAAATTGAGGGAGCTACGGCATTCTCTTCGGCAACTGGCAGCGCTGAAAAAATACATTGCATACTGTACAATACCAAATGGCACATTTTAAAAAGCGCTCATTGGACAACGTAGGGCATCACCAGAAATGACGTCATCGCTGGTCTAAATAGAAAACTACGGTGGCGCAGTAGAGCACAAGAAAAGGTTTAGCATTAACTTCGTCATGCAAGCTTCAGCAACAAAACGATTTCTCATGAATGATTTATTTGATCATCATCAGCTTGTTTCCCCTGATAGATAAAAAAATGATTTACAATTTCCATCAAAGTTTTCTATTTTGTGTATAGTCACATGTTATTTAACTGGCAAGGAGCCAAGCAGTTTTGAATATTCGCGGGAAAATACTTCGTACTTGTAAACGAGGCTATGACAATGAGTATCCTCATTCATGGCATAAACTTCATGTTTCGGTAAATATTTTCATACGATGATTTCACCCGAATTATGGTCAGGATTGAGGAATGAACAGTGGCATAATTATGTCAACCAAAAACATTGGTACCGTAGTGAACGCAAAAGGATATCAAATACCATGGAGCATGCCATTTTCATGCATAATGAACTAAACACCGGGAAGATATTAATGATATTAACTCAGCTGAGCGCCAGGCCCTTGGGCCTCTTGTTTTTCTTCTGGTTGAAGTCATCGAGTCAAGTTGATTGTTTTGTATGGTCGTTTTTAGGCGTACCACAGATCAACGACACACTGTTGCATTTCTGACAGTAGGCGACGTGATATAGGTCATCAAAATGCCACCTCGTTCTCTTTCTAAGATCAAAATCTTAACCTCTCTCTCTAATGTCATGGGAAATCTGCATTACTCTGTGTGGTCTGGAGGGGGTCACCAAGAGTGTGGCGTGTGTAATGATGGCATGTGGTCTTCTCAAAATGGCCTCTGAAATTATGAAAATATCAAATTATTGTAAAGTGAAAAGGACTTTTCAATGTGAATTTCACCGAAATAGTACATTGTACTTAATCTGATATGTGATTGGTTGATTTGAGTTCCTGCTTTGTTGGGAGAGAAAAGCCTTTGGCTAATCAGTGGTTAAAAGCCATGAATATCAATTGCTGCCCCAGGCCTACTGCATTTTTTTTGGGGTTCTTTACAGCATCATTTCTGAACAGGGTGGTTATAAGTTGGATCTGAACACTGAATGCTGAGGAAACTGAATTTTGAAGAGGTTGGCATTTTCACAGGATGTAGAGAGGGGGAAGGTAAAAGAAATGCATTACAAAAACTTGTTTTTCAACAGGGTGGCAAAAAATGTGTAGGCTGTAAAACAGAGGATTTTTTTCTCTCAAAGGGGTGGACCGCCTTGTTAGAATGGCGTGTGGAGTAATTGTTATTTGTACTTGCCTCCTCAAAATGTACATGAGCCTGTTTCATTTCGGTTCATTTCAGGAATTTTAGACATCTATTGTATTGTATCTTTATAAAGATTTCATTTACATTTATATACACTACTATGTTGAATCATTGTACATATGCCTCTTGCTGTAAAGTAACCCCTAAATTTTTAGAATCAAAATGGACTGAAATGTATTGCTTCAATAAATTCATAATTATCTGATTTATGTACTTAATAGCTGTGTTTGTTGGCTTCCTGATAATTTATGCAGGGTGAAAATAAGGCAGTGACCTGTCAAGTACCGTACTTTGTAGTGGGCAACGTCACAGTTTTCAAAAATGTTAAGAGATGTACGCAAGTATTTGCATGACGACCACTCATTTATGAAGACTTGGGGACCTTTTTGCCAATCATATAGTTCATATTTCACTTTATCATCTGAGAAAAAAATGCCTACAATGTATGTCTCAATGATAAAGGGTCCAAATCGACCGAGAAAGAATCTGTATGTAAAAATGTACAGGGAAATTTCTCCCCAAAACGAAATGTTTCCCAAGGTCGAAGTCTGGTGTGACGTAGCCGACTTAGTTACATACCACTTGGTGTCCTGTACACTCTTAGAAATAAAGGTTTTTCAGCTCTTGAAAACCTTTAATGGTTTTTCAGCCAGCACAAATATGCACCCGGTAGAGGTTTTTCAGCAAAGTGAAAACCCTTAAAGGTTTTTCACGATCTCGAAAACCATTTGGGGTTTTTCATTTTACCAAAAAACCTCTACGGGGTGCATATTTGTTTTGGCCAAAAACCCTCAAAAACCTTTATTTTTAAGATTGTAGATAAAACTAGCAATTACATATAACCCTGATTTGCCCAAACGATTCCCATTCTGAGTACTAGGGCCTTGTATGTTATGATTGTATGTTATGTGTACGAGACATTCATCGTTCAAGCATACATTGTAGTTCACCAGTTCTTCAAGGATTAGCCTATGGATGATGGATGAAAGTAGAATATTCTGTCTCCCTATTTCCTGCTCAACCAATCGATCCTATCGTCTATGCATCTCAAGGACGGTCTGAATATTGAACCATCCATGGACAATCGGTTCTGGATCCTGACGACTTGCATCTCTAGTTCGCTGCAATTCTGACAGAAACCGTATCTAAAGTCCCATTGTAGTAATAAAAGTGTCCCCCCCCCCTGAAAAAAATTCTCCCCTTCTGTATTCGACGAATTACGGCTCTAAAGAAGCCGCTCGACCGTCAATAGCTCAGCGCCTGATTGTCCGGGTAACAAATGACTTTCCATCATGGGACATTTCAAACTTCTACATCGGGACTAAAAAAAAAAGGACCATGCGAGATCATAAGTAGGGTCCCTTGTCTTGTGTGACCATGTGAGGAGGAATCGAGAGTTCTTAGTCGTTGCCATATTTTGTCAGGTTAGTACCCCATATCTTTGTGAGGCTGCTGCCGCTGCCGGGCCCCGCTGTTCCTTTACGGGTTGGCTATAGGCACCGCCATTTTGGCTAGAGCTTGAAATCTTGGAGCAAGTAGAACTCGTTTAAAGTGCTGTTAATACCAATTTCAAGGCTGGGATGCAGTTCCCTGGAAAACAACTGCATACCCCGTGCATACCATCCTTGAAATTTGAATTCATTTTGAAGAAGTTCTAATTACTCCGAGATTTCACATTCTAGCGAAAATGGACCGCTGTCGTATACAAGGACATCTTGCATGAAACCTTAGAGTAAGGGAGTATTAAAAGTACGCAGCCGACTTCAAACGTTCAATCGTACATCCCCCGCCACAGCGTGGCACAGACTCCCTGAGAGTTGCCGTTCGTGTCAACCTAAGTTGGTCTAACTTGTTACAAAACATGACCTGTAATCGCGTATAAAGTACTTGTAATTCCTAGTGGTCTGGGATCTCTTGGTACCACTCGGTAAGAAACCTGCTTCAGAAGACAAAATTCAGCGTACAGTTCGGGACATCAAGTGTGAAAGAGGTCTGGAAAAAATGTAGGCCCTAAATGTACTTGGTCTGCATAAAATAGTCGTATAAAAATCGATGAGTTTGAGATTCTATATTCCGTTAATTCTATCTATTGATATTTTCTTTGTATCTAGTTGGCTGTTTCAGTAGGCCTAGGCTATGGCATTTACCCGGCAGTTTATTTCTCAAGTCCACAAACTAAATGTATCAGTTTTATTGAACTCCTGAATTAATTCCATGTCGCTCCACTCATAAATATATTCTTCAACAACCATGAAACACAATTCGCCAAAGGCCCGAAGACCGAGCAGCAGCTCAGTTTAGCGTTCTCCATGTGCCAGTGCAGACGGAACATCTTCACTGATTGGCTGATGGCCGTCACCGCATATCAGAGCCTCGCCGCCGGGGCGTAGGCTCCCTGGGCAGCCGTCCGCGTCAACCAGTTCTGGTTATCCAAACGGCTGCCTTTTATCGCGGGTTTTTTGTCATATGATCAAAGGTTGCTGCCTCCTTCCTGATGTTCGGCGGGACGAGCTTGATACCTCATCGATTATTGCAGTGCAATATCGTTGTATGGTATTGATTCATGCGTGAATTCTGCGTTGTTTATACCATGCTCTCCATCGTGAATGTCGATCTTTCCTTGCTCACCATAGTGATATTGTTTAGCCTGCTCATGGTGAATACATGTATGTGCGTCCCGGGATTATTGTCAGTTTGCCATGCTGCCATTTGGTGGTGAGTTCCGCTAGGAAAGTGTGGATCAAACCCTGTATACCTAACAGTAATAAAGGTGACTTTGCTCATAAATGTGACTTTATGCATAATATCAAGATGTCAAAGAACAAAATACTGAATGAAGATAGATAAGCTACTCTCTGTGTACAGAAATCAAATAAATTTATTAATGCAATACATTGTAGTGTATACTTTTACATTCACGACACAATGAAAGGCCAAGTTGAACACTTTCTTTTACATTCAATACAACATTTCATGATGACAACCTCTCTGTCGCCATATGACCGCATAAATTCATGATTGGCCTCGAAAGGGTAAAATTCTGATGCATCTGAAAATATTTTTTGGCTCGATTCCATGAGAAAATAAAATTCAGATAATTAGTCGCTTGAGGGGACGCGCGTTGTCCATCTTGCCAGTAATAGCCTATGGGCTCCACCTGTTGAGTTGACTCCAATGTTTTTTATTACTCGTTTAAGTGGACATGGTCATGGTGAACCTGAGAAGTGGCCGAAGCCTGGTATATTATACACGTGCCTTATACGGTCGAGTCATGATAGATATCCATTCGTTGTGAAAGTTTTACATCAAGCTTGGCATGAATTTACATCCAAACAATGGGGGAGGACCAAACCCGATTTACTCGTATGCTGGTCAAGTGTTCAAGTCGACGTTGCGACATACGCGAGTTAAAACTTATACCGGCGTACTAGGGAAGGGTTGGTTCAACTGGAATTGTTGTATATTATGGGTTAATCAATATTCATTTCAATTCAATTTAATTTATTTGACTGATATTTAGGCCACCAGCCCCTTTACAGTATAATAACAAGGAGAAGCTACTAGACTCTGAACCCAGTCTTTTCGGATTGCGGCGTCCGTCATCCTCATGCAAAGGGGCGGGATAACCACTGCGGGGGGGGGGGGGGGGGGTGTAGAAGCTACTGGCATGTTAATACAATTGTATACAATGACATTAAGAACTTGCGTTACACTCACATATCGTGTCTTTGCCTTTTTGCTTCTTGTAGAAACGATGATACACCACGTAATACATCATAATGTTTTGAAGACATAGTATTGATGAAGGATTGAATAGTTGGCAGTATAAACGGCAAAGATCAAACCCGTAAGTCATGTAAAAAACACAGATATTGAGGATATGAATTCATCATCCACTTCTCTGTTACCACAGTAGCGGCAGAAGTCTAGTTCACGCTTGTCTCTGAAGAGGCCGCATCTAAAACTTGCAATATATACAATGTCGGAATGTTTTTTATGGAAGCACTAGAGGTATATAGCTCTGCCTCGAAATTGGTTTTAAAGAGTTTGTAGTATGATAAAGTTGTTCTGGTTATCCAAACGGCTGCCTTTTATCGCGGGTTTTTTGTCATATGATCAAAGGTTGCTGCCTCCTTCCTGATGTTCGGCGGGACGAGCTTGATACCTCATCGATTATTGCAGTGCAATATCGTTGTATGGTATTGATTCATGCGTGAATTCTGCGTTGTTTATACCATGCTCTCCATCGTGAATGTCGATCTTTCCTTGCTCACCATAGTGATATTGTTTAGCCTGCTCATGGTGAATACATGTATGTGCGTCCCGGGATTATTGTCAGTTTGCCATGCTGCCATTTGGTGGTGAGTTCCGCTAGGAAAGTGTGGATCAAACCCTGTATACCTAACAGTAATAAAGGTGACTTTGCTCATAAATGTGACTTTATGCATAATATCAAGATGTCAAAGAACAAAATACTGAATGAAGATAGATAAGCTACTCTCTGTGTACAGAAATCAAATAAATTTATTAATGCAATACATTGTAGTGTATACTTTTACATTCACGACACAATGAAAGGCCAAGTTGAACACTTTCTTTTACATTCAATACAACATTTCATGATGACAACCTCTCTGTCGCCATATGACCGCATAAATTCATGATTGGCCTCGAAAGGGTAAAATTCTGATGCATCTGAAAATATTTTTTGGCTCGATTCCATGAGAAAATAAAATTCAGATAATTAGTCGCTTGAGGGGACGCGCGTTGTCCATCTTGCCAGTAATAGCCTATGGGCTCCACCTGTTGAGTTGACTCCAATGTTTTTTATTACTCGTTTAAGTGGACATGGTCATGGTGAGCCTGAGAAGTGGCCGAAGCCTGGTATATTATACACGTGCCTTATACGGTCGAGTCATGATAGATATCCATTCGTTGTGAAAGTTTTACATCAAGCTTGGCATGAATTTACATCCAAACAATGGGGGAGGACCAAACCCGATTTACTCGTATGCTGGTCAAGTGTTCAAGTCGACGTTGCGACATACGCGAGTTAAAACTTATACCGGCGTACTAGGGAAGGGTTGGTTCAACTGGAATTGTTGTATATTATGGGTTAATCAATATTCATTTCAATTCAATTTAATTTATTTGACTGATATTTAGGCCACCAGCCCCTTTACAGTATAATAACAAGGAGAAGCTACTAGACTCTGAACCCAGTCTTTTCGGATTGCGGCGTCCGTCATCCTCATGCAAAGGGGCGGGATAACCACTGCGGGGGGGGGGGGGTGTAGAAGCTACTGGCATGTTAATACAATTGTATACAATGACATTAAGAACTTGCGTTACACTCACATATCGTGTCTTTGCCTTTTTGCTTCTTGTAGAAACGATGATACACCACGTAATACATCATAATGTTTTGAAGACATAGTATTGATGAAGGATTGAATAGTTGGCAGTATAAACGGCAAAGATCAAACCCGTAAGTCATGTAAAAAACACAGATATTGAGGATATGAAATTCATCATCCACTTCTCTGTTACCACAGTAGCGGCAGAAGTCTAGTTCACGCTTGTCTCTGAAGAGGCCGCATCTAAAACTTGCAATATATACAATGTCGGAATGTTTTTTATGGAAGCACTAGAGGTATATAGCTCTGCCTCGAAATTGGTTTTAAAGAGTTTGTAGTATGATAAAGTTGTTGAATTCTTCAATCTGGCAAACCATTCTTGTTGATAATTGTCCTTTATTCTTTGTTTGAACTCGGAGATAAACTGTTCTTCTCCACGTTCTGACATGTCTTACGCAACATATCACGCATCACATTTGCAACCCAGTTTGGCCTTCCCCTTTCCAAATCTTCTAATTGGCACTCATATGCCATTGTTGCATATATTGTAGAAAGGCATGTGGGTCAATCGTAACCAATTTTTCATGACCTTGACTTTGGAATAATAAGAAACCAGTTTGAAACGGCCGCAATCTCCCAAAACGGCAGTATTGTTGGCTTTTAAAGAAACATCGCTTGCACGCTTAATAACAAAAGAACAAAGGACCATTTTCGAGAAATTTCTGGCAACGAAAGGGTTAACCTCATTATTCAAATCTAAGCATGCAAGTGTGGTGAAATCCCGAGAGGAAAAAATATTCTCTTGAAGCTGCACAAAGTTTTCGCATGCTTAATTGAAGGTTTTTTTTCATCCTCGACAGAATATATCGATCAGGATTCAATAATGTTGATAACAGCTGGGGTGTGTTTCATGCGTCTGTGGACTGTGGCCCCTATTCACACTACTAGTAAATGACAAGTCAAATCAAACTGAGGTACAGCCATGATGTTAAAAAGAGGACAAACGTAAACAAGTGAATCTGACGCATGTTCAGTGAAACAATATCGAGATCCTATGTATAGATGTAATCACATCTATGATCAAGTCTGGGGTTCTGGACCCAAGACGCATCAAAAATGTCGTCATATGACCAAAGAATATCGATAATGCTATGCGTCCGCGAATATTTAAATCCATTTACATTTCCAAGACGTTCCCACTGTGAGTAAAAACAAATCAACTCGGCTCTATCTAGAGGAAATTCATATGCACTAGCACTCTGCGACTGTATTCACTGCAACAGGTGTAATGGTTTTGTGTGTTTCAAGTTTTGAGTGTTTTCCTCTCATTGTTTAATTTGGGAGCAGTCAGCAGTCAACGATAGATTGACGACTTTTATTGTGTTTTCCCCTATATTGAAAAGTCGTGGTCTCTCCAGCTGTCTCTATGTTTGGAAACAATGACACATGCACTCTTAGAAATAAAGGTTTTTCAGCTCTTGAAAAACCTTTAATGGTTTTTCAGCCAACACAAATATGGACCCCGTAGAGGTTTTTTGGCGAAGTGAAAAACCCCAAGAGGTTTTTCACGATCTTAAATACCATTTGGGGTTTTTCATTTTACCAAAAAACCTCTACGGGGTCCATATTTGTGTTGGCCAAAAACCCTTAAATGGTTTTTCAGAAGCTCAAAAACCTTTATTTTTAAGAGTGTGGGGAACATTCCACAGATGTTACATCGGTCAAGATTCAAGGAGACTTGCATTAATTCTTTATTAAACCGTGGCGACATACTAGTATCCTGCTTGGGCAAAAGAGAAAAAAATGGTCTAGGGCTTTAAACGCATATTCTAGAATGGGCCAGCAAAAGGAACTGCAGCAAAAATCCACTAACGCTTCTTTATAACAATCTACTAGGCCCATTTTAAGTCGCTACTCTTTCTCTCCCCAGAAGATTTGAAAAAAAAAATTGGAACACCGGATACACGTTTTCCCGGCATTTCAGCACCAAATTGCATTAGAGATAGGAGACCTTTTGGATGTGTCGTCTCGCAATGCTTTCTGGCAAAAAAGGGGCATCTTCTGGCCAGATATTGGGGGGGGGGGGGGGGGCACCCCCCCTCCCTGCTCCGCCGACCCTAATTTGTTGATCGATGCAACGATGTATCCATGTTTCAGACGTATTCGACAGTAGTGTAATAAACGTCATACATATCAATGTATGCACGGCTAGGTAAGGAATTCGTCCCATGAGTTCACCAGTCAGAATAGAATTTGTTGGAGACCTTGAAGAACACATATTTCCTCGCATACGCTGTCCCTTAGAATAAATGGTAGTAAATTGGGTGGCCTGACCCACAAATTTGTTGAAATGAACTGACCAAGATATGACTACGTCATTCGAATTAAGCATCTAACATTCTAAAGATAAAACTACACGTTATAGTACTACTGCGTTGTGTGGCCAGAACCCGGGTTCGGGGCCACGCCTAAAACCGTCGAGGACCTACATTGTTTCCCTACTCTGGACCCTATTTTACACCACCGCCTATTTACAAAAATGAACGAGGCCTATGCGAGTTCTGGTAGGAAAAAGCATATCGGTTTGTATGGAAGTTGTGCATGAGTCATCACTGGGCTACTGACCTGATTTCGAGCTCAAGTTGGAATGAGGTCATTGCTCTCATGGACTGGCCCAGTTATATGACCGGGAATTTGAAGACAATTGGTAATCTGGGTCAGGGTAGTTGTGATGCTCTCTAGTGGTAAAAAAGGGCACCAAAAACTTCTTATAGGAGTGGGGACATTGGGACAAATTGTGGGGACATTCCGAATTTGCATGCATTGGACCTTAGGGAAGCGTTTTGGTGACAATGTTTTGTGGGGTCTTTCCTTTAGCCCCACAACCGGTGGGACGTCCCCATTATGAAGTGGAGAATCCAGCAATGTCTCCACGACTAGGTGCTTATGAATATAATAATAATAATAATAATAATAATAATAATTGAGTTCTTATATAGCGCATTTCCAGGTTCCCTGCTCAATGCGCTTTTGGGACTACATTATTATCATCCCGGTCTCCACAGAAATCAATCTGGGGTTTCAATGAGCAGCTACTGAGCGCTCGATTGAACTCGACCAGTAGGAAGTTTCTAAGTGGCGACTCAGCCGGGAATCATACCCACGACCTTCCGGTTATGAGACCGGCTCTCTGCCATTGCGCCACCAAGTTTCAACTCAATAGCTCTAACAGTTACGAAACGTGCCCTGCTAACGGACGACGGACGACGACGACGACGACGACGGACGACAGACGCCACGGTATGGGATAAGCTCACCTCTGCTAAGAGGTGAGCTAAAAACATGTGCCTGTCACAAGGAATCACAAACAAAATAAAATGCAAAAGAAATTGATCAAAATGACAATCAAGATATTACCACTGCCATACTACAGCAAACGGGAAAACGAAGTACATTATATGAGTCTTTTTGAAAAATGGCCTTCCCTAAAATGTTTTTTTTTGACAAGAGGTATATACAGTGTGGATACAGTGTTACCTTTCATGCCTTCAAGGCTCAATCAGATGTAGCACAAGCTCTATTCTGAAATGAAATCATCAGGGGAAAAAATGTGTGTGGTGTGTTTTGACTTGACATGACGGAAGAACTGACCATGACGGATACAGTTTACAGTCTCAAACCAGCGATGAAAACAGACTGATAACATTATTGTAACAATGCAGCTGTATGGATTGGGAGGGTTGTGGTTCTGTGACTTAGGGTAGGAGCAAGGAAATCTTCAAATTTAAAGCACTCCAGATCCTTATATAATATTGTAGTTAACCCTTTAGATCCTGGACGGCCGCCGTGTTTCGTCAACATTTCCCTGAACGGCCGCACCCGCCCGGTCAGGTCAAGTAGTTCAGAGCGTTCGCAATTCCATCTGCGAATAGAGAGTGGAACTAATACCCCGGATCCAGGTTCTAGAAGACCAGTGGCATTGAATGCACGGTAGATTTTCATATGTTGCCGTACAAAATGATGGAAAATTTTGCAAAGAGGTTGGAGGCGAGGTCGTCAGACAAAAATCTTCCAGGGAAATACGGACATTTCGATAAAAAATCCCCAGGATCTAAAGGGTTAAATATAAATAACAATTGGAAATCCTCCAAAAATGCAGCGAGTTCATCAGAATCAAGGATATCAAGACACTAAAAAAAACATATAGTCACTAAATAATGAGAGCAAGATTTAGACAAGGCTTTGAAAAACAATGCACTAACAGTTCATCATGGAGGTCACATTGAGAGAGTATATGAATTTTTTCTACATTTTTAAATGGAAAAAGCACAATAACAGAGCGATTCACCCTTCTATTCAAAAGAGATCACCATATTACATATAATATCCCTCAAGTATCTCTATGAGGAACCGGTGCGGAATCTAACTGCGACATGGCCCTGATTCACAACTCAGTCTCGACGACGTCATCGAAAGTGAGGCTAACATTAATTTTCATTCATTTTGGAAAATATAACCCAACTTCTCCGACCAATACATTAGAACCTCCTTGTAGAATATCTAGCATGAATATCTAGTTTAAATATCTAGCATGGAGAATCGTAGTGAATAAACAGATTCTAAAACATCTCATATACTTGATTTGATTGACAACCTTTACGATATTCACCCCTACAACAGAAGCGCTGACCCACAGCCAGCTTGAAATAATGACTGACGTCGTGCATCGTCATCTGATCTTAGACACGACATTCACAATGCACAGCATCACCATTCACTCTGTTCTAGAGGTAAATATAATGAAGTTTATCATTCAAATTTATAGTGAGCTTTCGCAATCCTTTTTCAAGAACGAATTCACCGAGGAAGACAAGTTTTTGTGTATGACGTCATCAAGAGGGCAGGTTTTTCAGTTCTCGAAAGCCGATACCAAGAATCAGGCCAACGAACCCGGTGGCTCCATCGCGAATAAATGAGGGTTAATTTTTGGAACATTTTAGTGGTAAATGACCTCTTTTTTTCACATTCGATTGACCAGATAAAGTATACGGTATTAGGAAAAGTCGAGACACCATGATAACAGTCAGTCTGGTGAATTGGTTCTCGGAACGGTAGAGCAAAACGTCACTATATCAAGTATGTTCCTGACAGAATGTTAATTTCAAATGTTTTAGGATCTGTTAATTCACTACTATTTTCCATGCTAGATATCGAAACTTTCAAATTCAACAAGGATGTTCTAATGTATTTGTCAGGTAAGTCAGGTTATATTTTCCAAAATAAAAGAAAATTTACATTGGCCTTGCTTTCAACGACGGACCGAGTTGTGTGTTCGGCCCACTTCGGCGATTAGTTTTGCCACTTACTCATTATTCAATAAAGAAATAGAAATACTCAAAGAAACACTGCTACTAATATATACAGACATGGCACAATGATGAAAAACCATCAAACACTTTGTTACTGTAAATGTAAAGAATCAAGTTGTGAAGCAAACAGAAAAAAAGATTGCCAGGCACCAGGATCATGGTTTCTCGGCAGATATTGTGGAATGTCATTACAAAGGAATACCAAAATGGAAAGAGGCTGACAACAAAATATAATAAATAAATGGTAGATTATTGAATTACATACGATATTGGGCGACCCCCGAAAAGAAGACTGGAACGCACTTTACCTTTGTTATTACTTCTGGCCATGGGCACCAGGCACATAAATGTAAAAGTGGGAAAATCCCAATGTTGGAGAGAAAAAAGTATTTTTAGCTACTGATATCTGATAGAACTGCTTGACCATTGCTATGTGTTAGACTAAGAGGTACTCGTCAGGTAACTGATAAATTGTTAACAGTAATTTTAAACAGCAACAGCAAAAAAATAAAGGCCTCGACATACAATGTAACACTCCCTCCATCTACTGAGAATTGGGGCATTATTTGGCCCCTAAACCGGAAAAAATTTGGACAAGATACATGTACAAGTTCTTGAGCCATCACGCCTTTTGGTATTCCATAAGCCATGAATACATGTAGAATGTAAATGTTTAGTAATACCAATGTACCACACACCTGTCTCCTCTTACATGTCTTACCTCTTTCAATCATCATGTCACTTTAACATGCAAATTAATGGCTCATTATTCATCATTACGTAAGAACTGCCAGCGTGTTTGCTAGTTGACAGACTCAATGGGAAAAATCCATCCATATAATTCCATATTGGATTAGTCAACCTGATTTATTGATCTTTTACCAATTCAATGAAACACCAAACCATTTAGTGTGCTCACGTTGCCAAGCATCATCATTCTTCGTAACTTACACCATTATTGTTTGCATGTCACAGCTGTATCAAACTTTCTACGTTCTGCACTCTGTCCATTGCAATAAAAAGAGAAAGTAGAGATCGCAAAAGGAAGAAGAAGACAAGAGAAAGTGACAAATGATTGCCCTAGTATTAAATGGTCACAACATTTGCTCAGAGAACAGTGGGTAAAAGATTTGCATCATTGTCATTTGAGAGGAACAACAGGTGCCGCATAATGTATATCAACTGTGCACGTTCATCCCTCTTCAGCATGTCATATGCTTTTGTATAGAAGATGGTTGCTACATGAGTCGGATTTTCCTCGGGAGGTTTGCCTTGCATTTTCTTCAAGTCATCGAGGTCCATCTCCAAGCATGTTAGTCGGACCTGAAAAATACAACTATCATTAGTGAAGACACAGTCCCGAAAACTACACGTAAGCTTCTGGGCCACTGTCGATTTTCAGCCTTTTCGTATTGGCCACTGTCAAATGGAATAAGCCAGCGACTTTTACGTTTGAGGTGCCTTCACTTGAGAGACCAGATTCCCTATCGAAACACAGAACACCTGACACAGGACGTTTTTTAAAAAGAGTTATTTTCCTGTGGCAGCCTAAAAAACAATGAATGGTCCAGGGACCATGTGCTCACCTCAGTTCATGTTAGTGCATATCATTTGCATGTCTCTAGGAAATTGGTTGACATTTAAAATTCAACGAAACTTTGTTACTCCCTAACCTGCTGATTAGATTTAGGTTAGGAAGTAACAAGGTTTCGTTGAATTTTCAAGATGGCAGCCTAGCAGCCATATTCGTCATCAGATTACATTAAAAATTTGGGATAACATAAACTAAAGTGTTGCAATCCAATCATCAGTTTCAGAGTAATAGGACTTTGAATGATTTTCAAGATGGCCACCTGGCAGCCATATTAAATGTAGGTGAAAGATTTGACTAAAAATTCAGGAGAATGTAAAGGGTACCTATATACATAGTCATAAACACGAGAAATTGGCTTGAAATCCAATCATCAGTTTTAGAGTAATATGACTTAGTTCAATTTCAAGATGGCCGCCTGGCATCCATATTTGAAGTCCAAGGATGCCAAATTTTAGAGGTAGATCAGAGGGTAACTAGATACACGCCACACAACTTCAGAAGCTTATTTTATAGCTCAAAAAGAAACAAAACAAACCACCTTACTGTAAAATTATTAGTTTTAAATGAAGTTCCGCCTCTGTGACCTTGAAAACTAGGTCAAATTGAAAACCCGGAGGGATGTACCTTTGCTTAAGTACTACCACATTTTTTTCTAAATTTTCTGACCAGTATTAAGGGAGATATTGCATAATTTCACTTTTAACGTTTGGCCCCCTGGTGGCCAAACCATGCATCGAACCGGACCGAAACTTGGTCTCCAAAGTGCCACTACATACATTGTAAGGCATGTAAGGGTACATGTGTACCAAGTTTCAACACAATAGCTCCAACAGTTACAGAACATTGCCCTGCTAACGGACGCCGACGACGGGCAACGACGGACACTATAGGACATGTAGGATAAGCTCACCTCTGCTGAGAGGTGAGCTAAAACCTTTTAAATTAATTGTGACACTTCTATTGTACATTGCTCTCACTGAATGAATTAATGGTCTTTTTGAGGGGAAATGATTGAAAATGGATGGTGGGCGTGGCCCATCAATGTGGGACTCTATTTGGGCTGTACCCTGTCACCACACAAACTCCATTTAATCTACAAAAAAAGTATTATCTTTTTATCTTTATAGGATAAAGGCATACAATGTAGGCAGGAGCTTTCGCCTATGAATAAATAATTTTCAACAATGGCAGAGGTTATTTCCACTTGTGCCGTTTACGGAATCAGTGAAAATCGGGTTGCGTGCACGACTGTCCGTGTACTGAATGACGAAACTGACTTAGTGTCTATGACAATTTTTAGATAAAAAGAGATGCATGTCGGCAAGGATGTAAATCCTTGTCAGCAGCGGGGTTAGATTTTTTTGTGAAAGTGTCCACAGTATATTTTACATCTCACTCAACGAATGATTACCATCAAAGTCAGCTTTTTTATTACATGTACAACTTACAAGAGAGACCATTTCTTGGGCACACTCTGGAGACTGACCATGCATAGGCTGTGACACTCCATGTACCAACATAGAGCCTGTGAGTTACAGTACACTACAAAATGTAGCTTCTCAGTGAAGAAATTGTGCAAGATCTCGACATCAAGGGGTCACAATAACATGAATAAGGGTTATTTCAAGTTCTGATCACTCAATTCTCCCAACAGCATATTATGGGATGGTAAAGTTGAAATGTCTACCAATTTGCATGCAGAGGCCAGATGGGAGAATTGTAAAATGTAGCATTATGAGAAGGAACCAAGGAACCGTTGCCAGGAAATAGACAACAGAGGGCTCTTTTTAAATTAATAGTAGGCCTACCTAAGATGAAACGGCCAGGGGCCATTGTGCTCACCGTATAGATATTTGGTGCTTTGTAATTCATCCAGATTAAGAAACATTGTACATGTATAGTATATAGATCAAACCAAAGTCGGTATGACATGTGATGTATCGTTGCTTGGAGTAAGTACCATAAGAATATCATCAAAAACAAGTCAATAATAAACGAGATATTGCACTTTTTACCTATTTTAGTTTTGGCCTCCTGGTGGCCGAGTTGAGTACCAGATCAGATCGAAATTCGGTGTCCGAGGTTACATGACGTAGGGAGTCATGTGTATCAAATTTCAAGTTCAAAGCTTTAGTGGTTAAGAAACGTGCCATAGTTACAATCAAACGACAAATTTACGCCATTTGACCTCTGTGACCTTGAAAAGCAGGTCAGATCAAAAACTCATATGATATGTGATGTATCCTTGCTAGGAGAACCTACCATAAAAATGTTATTGAAAACGAATCACTAAAAATAAGCAAGATATTGCACTTCTTACTTTTTCCATTATGGCCCCCTGGTGGCCAAATAAAGAATCATATCGAGCCAAAATTTGGCATCAGAGGTTATCTGATGTAGGGGGTTATATGCACCAAGTTTCAAGTTCATAGCTTTACTGGTTAAGAAACGTGCCATAGTTTACACTCTAACGGCCAATTTACGCCATATGACCTCTGTGACCTTGAAAAGTAGGTCAAATTGAAAACCCGTAAGATATGTGATGTATTCTTCCTAAGGGTACCTACCATAAAAATTTTATCGAAAACAAGTCACTTATAAGCAAGAATCACACTTTTTAGATTTCCACTTTTGGCCCCCTGGTGGCAAAGTTGAGAATCAGATCAAACTGAAATTCAGCACCAGAGGCTATGTGATATAGGGGGTTATATGTACCAAGTTTCAAGTTCATAGCTTTAGTGGTTAAGAAACGTGCCATAGTTTACACTCTAACGGCCAATTTACGCCATATGACCTCTGTGACCTTGAAAAGTAGGTCAAATTGAAAACCCGTAAGATATGTGATGTATTCTTCCTAAGGGTACCTACCATAAAAATTTTATCGAAAACAAGTCACTTATAAGCGAGATATCACACTTTTTAGATTTCCACTTTTGGCCCCCTGGTGGCAAAGTTGAGAATCAGATCAAACTGAAATTCAGCACCAGAGGTTATGTGATATAGGGGGTTATATGTACCAAGTTTCAAGTTCATAGCTTTAGTGGTTAAGAAACATGCCATAGTTTACACTCTAACGGCCAATTTACGCCATATGACCTCTGTGACCTTGAAAAATAGGTCAAATTAAAAACCCGTATGATATAAGATGTATATTTGCTATGAGTACCTACAACAAAAGTTTCATCGAAAACAAGTCACTAATAAGCGAGATATCACACTTTTTAGATATCCACATTTGGCCCCCTGGTGGCCAAGTAGAGAATCAGATCGGACAGAAATTTAGTGTCACGGGTCATCTGACCTAGGGGGTCATGTGTACAAAGTTTTAAGTTCATAGACCTAGCGGTTAAGAAACGTGCCACTGTTTTTGAACTAGGATACGACGGACGGACAACGACGACGACGACGACGACGACGACGGACGACGACGGACGACGGACACTGCGGTATTGTATAGACTCCCCTACGGTGAGCCAAAAAGTTGCAGAGAGAAAAAGAAGAAAAGACGACAGAGTGGAACTCGAACTCGGGTCGCTGGCGTGATGGACAATCAAAGGTGTACCATAAGGCATGTAAGGTCACGGCACCACTCTGAATGGAGGGACAAAGCAAGTTCAACAAGTCAACACACTGAAGTATGTAATTGCCCAAAGAATCTCTACAGAATTTCGCCAATTATCCCATTTCGAAAACATAGTAGTTGATCTAAAAGACGGTGAATGCAGCATGGTACTTTATGCCCATGTTTTTTACCCTAAGACTAAGTGAAAGAAAACTCGCCGAGGATAGTCCAAGCAAAGTACTCAATTGGTTTCATCGGCTGAAAATTGTCATGGACGCAGCTCAATTTTCGCTGTTCGGTACAAGTCAGTCGTGGAAATAACCACTCCCTTCAACAATACAATGTGCAAAAAATACCAATGTCTTCATGAATGGTCCTATTACTCAAAAGGATTCTCTCCAGGACGTTAACCGGGGACAGAAAAAGAGAAGGAGGTACCTAACCTTGTCGACGGTTACCACTTGGTTGGTGGAAATCATCAACACAACCCAGCAGCTTGCAATCTATTTTGTTTCTCCAACTGCTACAATTTTGTTCAAGGGATGTTTTTAAAAAGTCAACAAACCATGTCCTTTATAAAGCAAGGCAAGTTCAATGAAAAGTCCAGGGACCCTGTGCTCACTTTGTAGGTAACGCTTATGCAAGTAATTTGCAGTGGATATACAACCATGTTAGTCCACAAGTCACGTGTAAATTGATTGTAATGGAGTGTCACGATATTAGGTTGCAATCTGATCACGAGTTTCAAAGTACACGTAGGACTTTGCTTGTTTTTTAAGATGGCCCCCTGGCGGCCAAATTGGTTATCCCATTTGACAGACGATGGATGCCACGCCAAAGGATAAGCTCAACTCTTCTGAGAGGTGAGCTAAAAACAGTTGAAAAGTTTTAAAATAGCAATTTTCAACAGTTGAAAAGTTAATCAATAAATCAATCATTTTACCGGCGTCATAACCCCTATTGGGGTTTTGTCGGAGGTATGGAGTCCACTATAGGCTACTGTCCACCTATTTGGGATCTAAACTTGCCCTGGCATAGACACTCAGGTACAAGGGACCACGGCTTTTTAGAGTCTCATCCGACAGACTCTCTTACTTTTTGTCCTTTAGACCTTGACGGCTTGAGACCTTGAAGAGCCAGGAATTTTAGTTCCTTGAAAGCTAAATAGCAATTTTCATCAGAGATGCAGTGAACAAAACAAATGCATGAAGAATACATACCAGTGTGGCTTCAACAGTCAATCCCAGAATCATGGGCTTGTTATCAACCTTAATCAGACATGAACGTTCAATGTCGGCTAGAAGTTCTATACCGAGCTGTCCACGCAGTTTACTGCCAAATTCAACATCATCGTCCATGTCATCATCACCTTCATCATGAAAATCATCACCAGCATCGACATGCAAGTCACCTATGTCAGTAGTGGCTACCTCATCTCCTCCGTCCATTTTTCGTATCTTAACACACTGATCAAACTCTCGTTTGGGTACCTTTTTTCTCTTCTTAGATTTTTGGGCTGTTTTCTTCACCTGCCAAGTGCCAAAGGCAAAGGAACATAGTTTTTTAAAAACACAATTACCGTATTGTGAAAGAGTGATTCTTTCGTCATGTTAAGTCATGAATAACAGAAAATTCTTCAAACAATGACGTTTTGAAACGATAGATAGTATCTACCTCCAAACTGATACTTTATACTAGTTTCACTGCAAGAAGTGTATCAGAAGCATCCAAAATAAAGTGGACTCTGCCTCCCTCCACCCCGCACCCCACCCCACCCCACCCAACCCATATCTTACTTACCTCTGCAACAGTAACTACTACTGTCGGTTTGTGAAACACTTCATCTTCATAATCGTAGCGGAGGTCATTTATGGAAAGCACATTCATTCCACCCATCTTAAAACTCCTTTTCTCTCCAATCACTCTGAAAGAAAACATGATCACATTGCACATGATCTGAAGTACATGGTAAATAAATTCAACAGCAACCAGCACATTTTTTAAACAATCTGACTATGGAGTGTGCTGATAATACAAAAGACATTTTGAGTAGTTTCAAATTAAAAATGAAACGGCCAGGGGCCATTGTGCTCACCGTAAGTATATTTAGTAGACAATTAATTCATGGTATTTAAAGAAAGTGCTACAGCATGTAGCCAAATGGAACCAAAAACCGCATGTGCAAGTATGGTGGGTTAGGTGGTCCCATGTTCATCAGACTGCAGTGACTGCCTTTTGAAAAAGCCAGGTGCATGGTTTTCAGTGCACCATAAAATCCTAGGTGCACTGTTTTTTTTACCACCAACCAACTTTTCTTCTGGTATCCATCGACAACGTTAGTCTGGTGGACACGAGGTTGGCCTTAAACTTGCTTGAAATCGAAAATTTGGACAACACACGTGTACTACAGCGCAAACGGCAGCATTCCGACATATAGAATGAAATGGCCAGGGCCATTGTGCTCACCTCATGTGGAGGAAAGATGGATAAAGACTAAAAGAGCATGGTATTTTGACATGTAGTGTTAGGTTTGATGTAGGTCCGAGCAATTATAATTTCCCCAAAATGGCCAATTTACATAACATTCGACCTCTGTGACCTTGAAAAGTAGGTCAAATCAAAGAAGACCCGGGTGACACATTGAATGGTTGTTAGAATTAGATGTACCTATGATATAAAATTGGTGCCAATCGGGCAAGTCATTACTAGGAATAATGGCATTTTGAAGAATTTAGGATTTGGCCCCCTCCCTGGAGGCCAAACGGCAAATCAGATCGCACCAAACTTCGGTACCTGAGATCACCTGACCAAGGGGTACATGTGTACTTAATTTTTGATCAATAGTCATTGCAGTTAAGAAACGTGCCATAGTTACGGCCTTACAGCGAACTTACGCCATTTGACCTTTGTGACCTTGACAAGAAGGTCAAATTAAAAACCTGTGTGACATATACTGTATGGTGGTTAGATGTACCCATGATATCAAATTGGTGGCAATCGGGCAAGAAGTTAAGGAAAATCACATTTTTAAGGTTTTTGGATTTTGCCCCCTGGTGGTCAAGTGGTGAATCATATTGGACCAAACTTCGGTCCCTGAGATCACCTGACTAAGGGGTAAATGTGTACCAAATTTGGTATCAATAGTCATTGCAGTTTAGAAACGTGCCATCGTTACATCCTAACGGCCAATATACACCATTTGACCTCTGTGACCTTGAAAAGGAGGTCAAATCAAAAACCCGGAGGATATATGATGCACCTTTGCTAGAAGTACCTACCATATTTTTTTCAAAATTTCCCGACTACTATTAAGGGAGATATTGCATATGTTCACTTTTAACGTTTGGCCCCCTGGTGGCCAAACCATGAAACCATGTAACGAATCGGACCGAAACTTGGTCTCCAAGGTGTCATTACATAAGGGTACATGTGCACCAGGTTTTAACTCAATAGCTCTAACAGTTACGAAACGTGCCCTGCTAACGGACGACGGACGACGACGGACGACGACGACGACGACGACGACGACGGACGACGGACGCCACAGTATGGGATAAGCTCACCTCTGCTAAGAGGTGAGCTAAACATGTGGTCTGATTCTATTTTTACTTGTCACTAAGTGATAACGCGTCCAACCTCGTATGCAGGGTAATGTGGCTTTCTCATTGGTCGAACGTTAACTTTGTTCACAGCCTTATAAGGCACTTGAGCGCAACGCAGTATTTCTCTGAAGGAGAAAAGCTTGATGGGATATATCCGGTACGCGCGAGACTACCGCAAAGATATTTCCAGAACTGCGAGATTTACGTCGGAGTACCGGTATAGTATGTCTTCTCTTGAGTATATAATTTCGGCGGGAATATTGCATCTCGGCTCGTGCACCTGCGGCAGTCGCGTCCGGTTTCTATAATTTCTGTCTATCATGGCCTAGTCTTTAGCACAAAAATAGTTCGATAATTGAAATGTCTGACTTACTGACCCCTGTGTAATTAGCATCACTTTCCACTGCGTCGCAATCATTTTTTAGGCGCGCAATTTTTTAATGCATTTTAAAGGGCAGGCGCGCGACGTTTCATTCACCTAAAAAAAATTGAGGCGCGCGATGGTGCGCGGGCGCGATCGCGCGCCTCAAAAGGCAGTCACTGAGACTGGTGGCAATTGGGCAAGTAAAGCAATAATCACAACTCTTTAACCTTTCAGATTTGCCCCCCCCCCAAGGTGGCCAAGTTGAGAATCAGATTGGACTGGAATGTGTTATCTGACATTTTGTCTGAGGTTATATCTGACCTATTCCGCCATGTATACCCAGTTTCAGGTTCATAACTTCAGTCGTTAAGAAACGTGCCGAAGTTACATGTATGTACACTCCAACAGACAATTTTTGCCGTTTGACCTCTGTGACCTTGAAAAGTAGGTCAAATAAATGAAATGGCCAGGGCCATTGTGCTCACCTCATGTGGAGGAAAGATGGATAAAGAGCATGGTCTTGTGTCATGTAGTGTTAGGTTTGATGTAGGTCCAAGCAATTACAATTTCCCCAAAATGGCCAATTTACAGTACATTCGACCTCTGTGACCTTGAAAAGTAGGTCAAATCAAAGAAGACCCGGGTGACACATTGAATGGATGTTAGAATTAGATGTACCGTATTTTCCGGCGTATGACCCGTGGCTTTTTGCCCTCAAACAGGCCCAAAAAGTGGGGGTGCGGGTAATACAAAGGTGCGGGTCTTGCATGGATTCTGAAGGGATAAGCCCCAACCCCAAAGAAAAAAAAGGGGACCAAACTGGTTACTTGATAAGGATTTATGTCCATCGTTTTCGCATTGTTTTCAACCAATATTTCCGCCATGATCGCATAGTTAGTGATGTCTCCGCTAGGGAAAATAGTTACGGCCATGCTGGAATTGATCCACTTTGGTTAACAATTAAAAAAAACATGGCGGTTCTAGGATGTCAACATCACTGAATGGCTTACTATTTTTGGAGAATGCGGGTCTTGGAGCAGTGCGGGTCATAATCAGGTGCGGGTCTTGCGTGGCTTTAGGTAATGGTCAAAGGGGGTGCGGGTCATAGGGCAGTGCGGGGGATAATCCGGAAAATACGGTACCTATGATATAAAATTGGTGCCAATCGGGCAAGTCATTACTAGGAATAATGGCATTTTAAAGAATTTAGGATTTGGCCCCCTCCCTGGAGGCCAAACGGCAAATCAGATCGCACCAAACTTCGGTACCTGAGATCACCTGACCAAGGGGTACATGTGTACTTAATTTATGATCAATAGTCATTGCAGTTAAGAAACATGCCATAGTTACGGCCTGACGGCGAATTTACGCCATTTGACCTCTGTGACCTTGACAAGAAGGTCAAATTAAAAACCTGTGTGACATATACTGTATGGTGGTTAGATGTACCCATGATATCAAATTGGTGGCAATCGGGCAAGAAGTTAAGGAATAATCACATTTTTAAGGTTTTTGGATTTTGCCCCCTGGTGGTCAAGTGGTGAATCATATTGGACCAAACTTTGGTCCCTGAGATCACCTGACTAAGGGGTAAATGTGTACCAAATTTGGTATCAATAGTCATTGCAGTTTAGAAACGTGCCACCGTTACATCCTAACAGCTAATTTACACCATTTGACCTCTGTGACCTTGAAAAGGAGGTCAAATCAAAAACCCGGAGGATATATGATGCACCTTTGCTAGAAGTACCTACCATATTTTTTTCAAAATTTCCCGACTACTATTAAGGGAGATATTGCATATTTTCACTTTTAACGTTTGGCCCCCTGGTGGCCAAACCATGAAACGAATCGGACCGAAACTTGGTCTCCCAGGTGTCATTACATAGGGGTACATGTGTACCAAGTTTCAACTCAATAGCTCTAACAGTTACGAAACGTGCCCTGCTAACGGACGACGGACGACGACGACGACGACGACGACGACGACGGACGACGGACGCCACGGTATGGGATAAGCTCACCTCTGCTAAGAGGTGAGCTAAAAACCTGTATGAAAAAATATGATGTATCCTTGCTATGAGTACCTACCGCAAAAGTTTTATCGAAAACAAGTCATTGATAAGCGAGATAACACACTTTTTAGGTATCCACATTTGGCCCCCTGGTGACCAAGTTGAGAATTAGATCGGACAGAAATTCGGCACCAGAGATTATCTGATTGAGGGGGTTATATGTACCAAGTTTCAAGTTCATAGATGTGACGGATTGAGAAACGTGCCATACTTACAGTACACTGAAATGGCGATTTATGCCATTTGACCTCTGTGACCTTGAATTGAAAAGTAGGTCAAATTAAAAACCCGTAAGATATATGATGCACATATATCCTTGCTATGAGTACCTACCACAAAAGTTTAATCGAAAACCAGTCATCAATAAGCGAGATATCACACTTTTTAGATATCCACATTTGGCCCCCTGGTGGTGGGCAAGTTGAGAATCAGATTGGACCGAAATTCAGTGTCAGGGTTCACATGACCTAGGGGGTCATGTGTACAAAGTTTCAAGTTATAGCCCGAGCGGTTTAGAAACGTGCCACAGGAGACGACGACGACGACGACGGACGACGACGACGGACACTGCGGTATAGACTCCCCTACAGTGAGCCAAAAAGGTGAGAACTACATACATGCAGAACTTTTTTAAAAAATGTAGGAGAGCTAGCCTTGCAAACTTGACTGTTCCCAGTATTCGATTATCCTTTTAGATAGATACAATAATGTTTTTTTAAAAACTCTGGTATGAAACTTCTCTCTCAGCAGAATCACCACCAAGTGGCAAACAATAGAAACTTCATGCAATGCTTTTCTACGTTGCTCCAATGTACTGCAACTATGCATCTGCCAGGTCTGATTCACAGCATTATCAGCAAACCTCTTTCTCACAAAGTATTGATGTACCACATGTACAGAGTAAACCCATGCCCTGTGACATGTTTGAAGATGCATGAAGGAAAAGAAAAAGGTGAACACTTACTTAAATTGTACTAGAAACATTCCAGCAAAAACTTGGAACAGGTCCACAAATGTACCTTCATTTATTTGCGAGTTGACAGCTTTTTTCAGGACAGACTTGAGGGTTTTAAGGAAGGTCTTTAGTCGTTCATACGTTGGAATCCTGAAAAAAAGAAATACATGTAAACGCCACAGCTGGACAGACATGACATAGGGTAAAAAGCAGATTACATGGCGTGAACTGACCCCATTCCTATTTCGAATCGGTAGATGTCGTCCTTGGTAAGACTAAAGTTTACCCAGGACCAACCTGGGTCAGAAGACTAAAAGTTACCCAGGGTTCCTGGGTAAACTTTACTTTTAGACCACACAGTTTGAATTGCGTGCACTTTTCCAACCTGCGTTCGAGGTTCATGAAACTCATTCCTGGCTCGCCGCTCCACTTTCGGGTCCAGTTTTGCCCCTCACAGAGTTTTTTCCATCCACGATCTCCACTATTATAGTTTCCTTTTTTATTTCCCTACCTTTAGATGTGAAATGACCATCTCGAAATGATGGGACCGAGTTCAAATAACGCTAGACCCTGTGCAGTAACACAAGTCACGTACCATTTTCAGGAACCTCGACCGCTGGTTGGAAAAGTGCGCAAATTCATGGAATTTCAAACTGCGTGGTAGTCTTTACCCAGGTTGGTCCTGGGTAAACTTGCCGATTTGGCCCAATTTTCATGATGATTTTTGTCTATCAGTCAAATGAATACTCACCACGCTATCTTCAGAGAATTAACAGCTGCAGTTCTCTTTCTCTGAAGAACACTTTCTGCTTCAGTGATCTGAAATCTGATTCATCAGCCTCTGGCTGATCAAAAAGGCTTCACTCACTGCGTTCAGCCTGGCAAGCATTCTGGCTAAGTTCGATCAGTTTCAGGAGCTCGAAAGAGTCAACGTCGAAATCCAGTGCCAATCGGTAACCATCTTGCAGTAGTTCGATATGTGTGGAATGGTTAGGGAGACCATCGTTGAGTTTTTTATCCCAAAGGTTTTCGCTGGGCTGACGAAGTGTAGAAGGAATATAAGGCTTGATAATCTCGAAAATATCCTCTGGTTTTTTCCGGCTGTACTGTATACCGAATTTATTGAGATCTTGCTCGGTCCAGTTGCTACCGTTCGCTAATTCCTTCCTTAGAGGTGACGCCCGGACTGCTGGAGATTGTATTGAACTCGCCTCAGAGCCTTGGGAACCCCATGAAGACGGCGAATTTCCCCCATCTTCAGCAAGTTCCACCACCATTCCATCTATAGACGCCATGTTGGTTTTGTTCAGCGATGTGATTGCATGTTCAATGAATGTCAGAAACTGCGTTCTGTGGCCGGCTAATAAAGTGACGTCAAGAAAAAGTTGAAAGCGCGGGAAATATGAATGCAAATCGGACGTGAGTTCGGTGGGCCTACATTTTTAATGAATTGGGAATATTGACGTCTCTATACTACATGACTCCAATGGATTTTTTGCCCAAGGCAATTTATTTTAAATTGTTCTTTTGTTCACCACTCAGCCAGAACAATTTGACGACCTTGAAAACAGTACTGAGTATTATTACCGCCAAGGTTCTATCAGAGCCTTTGTGTAGAAAGACTCTGGTTCTATATACGCATATTGAAAATTAACCTTACATTTGGTTGTGCCAAAGACCAGAGACTCTGGTTGTGCTCTGTATATGTAACTTCCTTAGGCTGCAATGATTAATCATCTGACAGTCACCAATCTGATTCTTCATCATTATTTGGGCTCGATCTATTATACGTCATTACACTCACTAACGAGTTATGTAGACAACCGAATTATGATTCCGTACTGTTCTATTATCCTAAATTGGTATTTTGAGGACAGAGTCACAACCAGGATATGAAACTGTGATATATGGAGAAGGAAAACCAAAGCAGAAAGGGTCCACGCACTTTTCACTCAGGCCACATCGAACCAAACCAGAGTCATCGTGCCTGTTTACATGGCAGACCATTCTAAATCGATTAAGATGCTTGACTCCTGTGTTAAGGGCCCGAGGACTAGGTTGTTAAACAACCCTTTGTTTGGCTAAGTGGGCATTTCCTCAGGCTATACTGTGCAGACTTTTCCTCTTGTGCACCACAGATCATGGACATGGACCCTTTTGACTTGGAATAAAAGGAATGCTTTTGCTAGGTCACATCCCAAAAAAGTCTACAAGTTAACAGTCAATTAACCTTAGCTTAAGAGATCACTGCTCCGGAGCAAAAACAAATTAATTACGAAAACAAATATTTGAATCAGTACCATAATTTATTTCTTACAATTGAATACTAGTATTTAACAGCCAAATGACACTTTCTGAACACAACAGAATATTAGCTTGGTCTCTCCTCAAGAATTAACACGGGTATACTTTAATATACTCAAGTCCATTCAGCAATTAGCATTATCGGTAGATGGCCCATTGCGTACCAGGCAGCTAAACATTTTGGCATATAATTCAGTTTCCTTGTAAAAAAGCACATAAAATGTACATACATACTTAATAATGCAATCAAAAACTAAAAGTGACCTACATGTAGAACGCAATTCAGTTGCATTGTATTCAAAATATGAACGTCAGTGTTCTTAAAATGAACTGTAGTGTGTTATATGATGATTTGAATCAAGGGATTGCGAACTGAAAATTAACTTGATCGACCAGCCATGGTATTGGGAGAGGGCAATCCCATGATTCCATTGCGAAATGGCACAGTCCTTTCGCCTAAACAACTTCGTGTTAACATTGTGCTATAAACCCATAAATATTTGCAGTCATTTTAGTTCAAGAAATTGCATTAGCACTTCGACAATCCTGTACCAATAGGCCTAATTTCAATCATTTCCTTTTTTGCTGCCTGTGAATGTAACTTTTATGCATGCAAGTAAAAATAAACAAAATACACAAAACATATTAATGATCTCCTAAACTGTGAAAAAGTACGAGATCGATACACAAAATGTTTTCAACAACAACAATGTCAAATCACCTGGTAGCATAAGACAATAAAATCTTATGTTTGATGTGCATTATAGTAATATCAATGTCTAAAAAAATTAAAATGTACCAGCTTGTGTGAATTATCA
This sequence comes from Lineus longissimus, assembly GCF_910592395.1. NCBI lineage: Eukaryota > Metazoa > Nemertea > Pilidiophora > Heteronemertea > Lineidae > Lineus > Lineus longissimus. The sequence continues at coordinate 48,064 of NW_027020281.1, read as the reverse complement.
ACACCTATTCAAACATGTATGATCACTCACAAGCTAATACACCAAATTCAATGCAGTTGTCAGCATAATGTGAATATTTCATTCGCAAATCACTTAATTTGTTTGGTACTTTTTTCAGTTTCTTTTTAAAATTTCTATACATACATGTAGATAAAGTAGATAAGGTCTGACTTGTATCATGAGCTGGTCATACAAAAAAGCTGGAGTTTGCACATTCTCATACCATACTGCATTCTGGGGACTGGCTTTAAATTGAACGAATCTAAAAATCCATAATCATTCTCCATCTCAGAGCCACTATCAGTGAGACATACTGAACAGGGCCATAAAGCCGGGCAAACTCCTTTAACATGATCATCCATCTTTGGTTAAAAAGACTTGTGTACCTTTGCTAGAGTCATGGGGTTTATTTCAAGTCAAGTTATGATAGAAAGTGATCAGTGAATGTCTTTGTAACAACAGTTGCACATTTAGACATGGTTTCTTGAATCATCTTCTGAATTCTACAAACATTTTTTGTCAAAGTAAACTTAGGCAGCTCATCAACTTAACTGTATCCTCTTTTCTCTGGCCACTTTCTGAAGCTTTTGATGTTAGCATCATTCTGGTTCAAAACCCAAAAAAATCTGCCATTAGATAGACACAATCTTTATGCTAATTTGTGAACAAAAAGTATCAAAACTGAGAAAACAAATGCTAAAATAATCTTAAGGCATTTTCATTAAAAAGGGAAGATACATGTATTGTATGGGAAAAATGTTGGGTCTCTTTTTAAACCATTTTCAAACAGAAACAAAAAAGTGGCCATATTTTTAATACCCAGTACCATGTTCTAGAAATGACAACTAGCTCATCGTCAGCGTCCAAAAAGGTGTACCAAGCACATAATGAAATACAGACTAAACTTGAAAGAGACATTACATACAGTTAACACAGACACCAGGGAGTGAGTGAAAGATAAAATGATCATAGGAATGAAGCAAAAAGGCATGGCAATATACATACATATGCAGTAGATATACCCTGTCACCAAAAAAGCGATACTACAATGCAAGTTAAACGTTAAAAGAGAAAAATAGTTTCCTCTATAAGTATTGATGCAATTATAGGCATCCTTGATTGTAATTATTTTGTGTCATTCTGTATTAACAAAAAAAACCGCACCAGAAAATGTGACCTGTTCTGGAAAAATGAATGGTCCAGGGACCTTGTGCTCACCTCGCGTAATAAATGTCAATGCAGTATGTTCAACAGTCTAGGGAGTGTAATATTCAAGATGGCAGTGGCCATATTTGTCACCGGATTACATTGAAAACTGGGGATACTGTTACGAGTACATAGATACATTAAATTTGGTTGCAATGCCATCATTAATTTCAGAGTAGCGAACTTTTCGTCAGACTCCCATCGAAAAAAATCGAAAAGATTTTGTACTGTTGTGCCACGTTTTCACCAAAACGTTTTCCTTATAGTTTGTGTTTGTACAAATTCATGTCCCAATAATTTGGCTCAAAGACCCCCCTTCTGAAATAGGTTTTGGTATCCTAATTGCTCCTCTCCCACATCATTATTGATTGCAACAAAGACTGTAATGCTGGTTCTCCAAGAAATACATGTAGAGTAAGTGTGGCTTGAAATACACCTTCCACTATGTTAGTTCATTCAGACTCATTCATTACATCAAACATAATTGATTAGTAAAAATACCAAATTCAGAGACAAATTTATAACAGTGTAAATTTTCAGTTCATTATAAGAAGAGGTTTAGATCATAACAAGACTAACATGTTCATAGTAAGTAAAGAAAAATTTAAAAGCGAGATTGCCATCTGGCAGCCATATTGGGTTCTGGATCAGACTCAAAATCGATACAGCACTGTTCCCACCTTTGCACTTTATAGAGAAAACTAAAACAAGCATCGAAATTTTTATTCATAGCTTATCCTGTGGGTAAAGGAGATGCATCAAATACCTATTGTCGGCTAATTTGACCAAAGTTAACAAGATTTTGATAAGGTGATGACGATCTTCCTTGATGAACATGTCATAGGATCGTGTGTGGTATATCATTGCCTTTTCATCTTTAAGCTCTTTGTAAACAGGCTCCTGCAGTTGCTTGAAATGGTCCTCATCTATTTCCAAACCCGTCAAACAGACCTGAAGCACAAAAGTATAATTTTACTGCTCACTGTTTCACATTTTACACTTGGTCCAGGACCATGTGCTCACCTCGGATAATGATGATAATGCATGTCATTTGCCCTGAATGTACATGTCACATGGAAATTCGTTGAAATCTGGGATAATCACAGAGGCAATTCCATCAATAGTTTCACTTATCAGAGTTAGTAAGACTTGGTTTAACTTTCAAGATGGCCCCCTTGCAGCCGTATTGGTTATCGCATGAAAATCAGAGACGATGACATACGTCCATGTAGAAATAAAGAGATACAGTACAACCTCTCTATTGCGGACACCCATGGGACTGGGCCCAGGTGTCCGCAATAGAGAGGTGTCCGCAATAGAGAGGTTATGCCAAATCGTCCGATAGGTGGATTTGAAGTTCCCGCCTTGCAGGTCTTGGTTTTCTCTGTGTCGACATCTAGCGTAGAAACTTTAAACCTGTTGGCTGATCGGTATTTGCTTGTGATGTTGCGTTGAATGACGTGAGCTACTTTGGAACTCAGAGCGTGAATAATCTCTCTAGTAAAAGGTGCCCCTTTTATTGCAAAATCTCCTCGACATGTGATAATGTGTCAAAAAACACCATAATTTCTGTCCATCAGCCACCTTTGATAAATAATTATTTTTTTCTAATTTCTCTACTAACGCATATTCGCCGCAACACTGACAAAACCGCGTGGATTTATGAGTGTCCGTAGACACAAAAGGCCTATGTGATTAGTTGAAAAGATGAGTAAACAAATGCCACGGCTTAATTAGGATACAAAAACACAATGCCAATGCCGCGGCTTAATTAGGATACAAAAACACAATGCCATGGGGTAATTACGTTGATTAATTGCGCGAATATCACACCTGTCGGGCCTACTTGACTCTCCAAGCGCAAGCGGGAAGCCATTGTTTTTGCCTACTGTCCGTAATTGGGAGGGAATTGGACCAAAAATTGGCTATCGCCCTGTCCGCAATTCGGAATAGAGAGGTGTCCGCCGTACAGAGGTTTTTGTTATTGGAAATGACTTAGAAAAAATCGGGACTGGCCGGACGTGTCCGTTATGTAGAGGTGTCCGCCTGGCAGAGGTGTCCGCAGAGGGAGGTTCTACTGTACATGAATTTTGGTTGCAAATGCAAAACAATAACCAGTTTCAGAGTATAGGACGAACAAGCCAAATTTTAGGGTAGAATAGAGGGTTGCTACACGCATCTTCTACTAGCTCAAATTGAAACAAAACATGCCACAGCTATTGGCGACTTGATGAATTTTGACCTTTGTTACTGACCTTGAAAAGTAGGTCTAATCGAAAACCCGGATCCACTGTATACTACAGCTACCAAGTTTCAAATGTGCATGCATAATAAGCACTACAGCATTGAATCAGTAACTGCATTTCTATTTTCCTGATCCACTATTTTAATACGAACAGCGTACCCTTCAGTTCAAAGATGTGAATTCTTGTGAGTTAAGGCCCGTCTCCATCATAGTGTTTCTGCTCGTCGTTCGACGTTGCGTTAAAAGTTAAGACGCGGCAGCGACAGCGTCTTTTAAGACGTATATTGTCTGCACCATTTCACCGACAATAAGGTTGTCAGTGAAATGTGCAGACAATTTATGTTACAGCACGGTTTTTATAAGTCGCTTCCGGGAGTGCCGCGTCAAAACGTTTTTAAAATGCAACGTCGAACGACGAGAAAAATGCTCTGATGGAGATGGGCCTTTAGATAGAGTATTCGACCAAAGATAGTGGTGAATTCCAGAGCCACATACATGTAAGAAAATCAATCAGCCTGGATAACATCCAGTCCAGAAGTGCCAGTTTAATAAGAACTGTTACTGATCTTGAAATAATAAGCTGAGTCAGAAAAGTTCTGTTCTGTACTTACATTTGTTCCTTGTATAATCAATCCCAGGACATGCCTTTTTTTCTCATGTATGGGGAGGATTGATTCCGATACTTCAAGTAGGAGCTCAGCTGCATGCTGCCCACGCAGTTTATCACTCAAGAAAGAATCCTCCTCCTCATCATCATCATCACTATCATCACTGATGTCCTCATCAATTAAGCGCCGACGCTTCTCTGGAGGGCCACCTGCTATTTTTGGCATTTTTTTAACCTAATAAAAAAATGATAATAAAATGCTTAGAGTCAGGAATGAAATTTTGGATATATTAGCGCAAGAGGCAATATAAAAAGCAGCCAGGGGAATTGTGCTCACCAGATTGATCTTGGACAAATAATAATTAAAAATTCACTAGATTTAAAACAGAAATTTATAGCAGAATGAACAGATTATTGCAATTTGAGCCTTGTGACCAGTTTGAATATGGCTTCAAAAGGTACATGTAGGTCACTGTCTTAAGCCCAGAAAGTACGAGTTCAATTTGCATTGAATTGGGATGTTTTTGTATTAATGTATGTCAGTCATTCATGTCAAGTCATGTTGTCATTTAAGACAATGTAAGACATTCACATACCAAGTTTCAACTTCATGTATCTAGCATCAATGGTGAATGGTGAGCAAACGTGCCACCATTGTGGAATGGGAGATGAATGAATGATCCAGGGACCATGTGCTCACCTCAGCTAAAATGTTAGTGCATGTCATTTGCAGTGGATGTGGATTGACATCTGATCAACAGTTTAGCCAGGGAGTAACAGGGTTTCGTTGAATTTTCAAGATGGCGGCCTTGCTGCCATATTTGTCATAGATTACATTGAATGTTTGGGATAATGTAAAGAGTACATATGTAATTACTTAATGATATTTGGTTGCAATCCAATTATCACTTTCAAAGTACAATGTAATTAGGACTTTGATTGATTTTAAAGATGGCCGCCTGGCAGCCATATTATATTATAGTTTTGTCCAAGTTGTTAAGAAATCTTGAAAATCGCTCTGAGTCTGATTTCCAAGATATCTGAACAATCTCAAATGAATTCTCCCAGAAAGTCCCAGCATGTTCTTCCATTCCAAACTTTGCTCCGACTTCATCTGCACCAGAAATGTTGACTTTGCACCAACATACATTTTCCTGTGCTAAATGCAATGAAATGCACTGCCAGCAGTCTTGAGTCATGAATGACGCGACGTCATCAACAATGTATGATATGACCCTCTGTGTACAACGTAATTAGGTCCTGGGTCTCAAAGCCTGTACATTTTTTTTGTGTACAAAAAATTTCCTATGCTGCAACATTTTGCCAAATTTGAGAGTGGTTGTGGTCAATTAAAAACACTTTGGAATGGAAGAACATGCTGGGACTTTCTGTGAGGATTCATTTGAGGTAGGTTTTGTCCAAATTGTTCAGATATCTTGGAAATCAGAGCGATTTTCAAGATTTCTTAACAACTTGGTCATTGGACAAAACTTTATTAGACTGAAAATTTGGGCTAAGGTAAAGAGTACATACATCATGTACATTACATAGACACATTTACATAACCACATGAAATTTGGTTTAAATCCAATCATCGTTTTGCGAGTCATAGGACTTTGTTCAATTTTCAATATGGCCACCTGGCGGCCATATTCAATCAATCAATTTTGAGCACGCCAAATTTTAGGGGTAAAGTAGAGGGTCACTAGATACATGTCCACACAAGTTTAGAAATGTGCCACCTTACCGTGATTTAATGAATTTTGACCTAATGTGACCTTGAAAAATATCTAGGAGGAAGAGTGACAAAAGAATTCCCTCAATGAAGTTCTCTGCTTATTTCTTTGGTGACATATTTTTCTAAAAGTAAGACGCTTTTCCAATTTTAGATTGTAGAAAAACGTGTTCTTCGATATTTTTAGAAATAGGAAGCGCAAGCCATGGCACAAAAACCCATTCAAGCACTGTCAGTGCATCCCGAGTTCAAAAGTTTATGTTACCCCTCAATTAAGACACAACGTCATTTCCCAAGTGTACAATGGTTGTAGTAGAGGGGGAAATCGATTGATACATGATGACCTCATCATGCATCGACATGGCTCCAGACAAGGCTCCGCATGAAGATGGTTGCAGCGTGAAGGGCTAAACTCCGGTCCTGTCTGAGCCAGCAACTAAAAGAAGTGAGGTTTGCTAGTACATGTAACCTCACTTTTCTGAATCTGAGGTTGTTTTTCATCACAAACCTCACCTTTTCATGGTAAGATTTTGCGAAAATCGCAGATAAATAAACTGATTTTTTGAAAGAAGATGAATTCTTTGCTGGGGTAGCACTAGCAGTAATGGGCCATTTCAAATCGGCATGCCTTAGAAATGATTTTTTTGGGCTGTACCTCAAGAAGGCTGAGGTTCACAAAACTGACAACCTCACTTTTTCAAGGTTGAAAGAAACCTCAATTTATTGAGGTACAACTAGGCACACAACCCCACAAAAACAAGGTTCCAACAATAGAAACCTCAGAAAATCAAGGTTAAAAATAAAATGTACAATTGAGTACCAGGTACCTCATTTTTCAGAGCATGAGAATCCTTGATGATACGAGGTTGCAGCACACCTCATCCATGTCATATTTTTGAGTTGGTCTGGACTGGCCTTGGAGAAGAATGATGATTCAATCAAATCTTACAGACAAATTTTCCCATTTTACAGGCAATGTCTTGGTGGAAACTATCACGTGCACAGTAGAATTTAGAATAGTGACTGGGAAGTCGAAACCATGGTAAACTAAAAATGCCCTCAATTAAGAGGAGGTAGTAAGTCTTGCCCAGATGGCAACACATCATAGACTGAAAAAATTATTTATATTATGTGTCATGTCCTTTGTCTTAGAATTCGTTGATATTGGGAAAAAATAGCAATTGTTCTGGGTTTTTTTTATACACCCTGTAGTACAAACCTACTGCAGACAGAAATGGCTAGCTGAATAGAGTAGCCAAAGTAGAACAGCTACTGACTACTGCAGCTGTGGGTTTAGACCAATGGATTCGTCACTAGCAAATGCGACGCTCAAAGCGAAACTGATTGGCTGCCAAAGAATGACCTGATTGGTCAGCTAGGGTTGTGACGTAAAACTATTTTAGATACCGAAGGTGTTTTCCAATAGCAGTAAGCTTTAAAAATGCGTGGTGCGTGTATTCCCACACTATTTGGAGCTCACACATGCGCTCGATGTATGGCGGAGTCGGAGCTGAACACATCGAAGATATTTTAATGGGCTATTGGCGTTGGCGGTGATCAAGAGGTAACAGGCATGACAGGAAAGAAGTTGAAATTGAGAATTACTAGTACCTCAGCTATTGTCGCCACTAAAACATCTTGATCCTTGCATTTAACATAGCGAAGATCTGGTGTCGAGGTCACTTTTTTCCCAAATATATCCATTTGCTGCATATCTCCAGGACTACAAAAAATTCAAATAGAATTACTTTTTAAAAACAACAGCCAGAACTTCATATGATACAAATACAGACAATGATGAACGTTGACATCTTCCGTTAAAAAGGTAAAATCAAGCTCACTCATTCTCCATAATGCCTCACGTGCGTTGTCTGCTATATCCTCCCCACGCTCTGCAACAACCAATGGATTTAGCTGTCCAAGGGTTGAGGCAAAATCGTAACGTCCAATCAGAAACTTAGTTTTGAAAGTCGGTTACAAATGGTTACAAATAGAAACGTGCCATTTATTTGTAATCTGATTAGCCGAACTCGGGTCACGCGGCACCAGAAGCATGTGATGCAAGACTAGCGGGACGCTTTTTGCTCCAAGCGGATTACTCCAATCTGATTTAATTGGTTGTTCAATTAACTCCCGGTAAGAATGATACATTTGGCACACGACCAGTAGAACGTGTCATACTTGCTGGTTGTGTGAAGGTTAGAAAAGGGCAGGCCCGATGATAACCTGAAGTCAGTGAAGATGAGCTAACTGTGCGCATCATTATTACTATGTACATGTATGCTCAGTGGTAGCGTAAGATTATCGTTTAGAACATACCCGTATGTAACAACTTTCATCAGTGACTGAATTCTTTTTCTGGCAATTGGCAGGCTGTGGAGCCTGTGAGTGACACACAATGTCACTCAGACTTATTTTAAAAAATATTTTTGTAGATTGTTCCAAATTGGAAATAATTTAGGAACACTTTATTTTTTTAACCCCCAAAACGATCGGTAAATTAGGGTGTTAGTAATGGAGATGGAGATATTCACATTAAATTTGGTTACAATCCGAAAAAAGGGCCGGAAGGCCAAAACAAGTAACTTACCAGAAGGTTATGATAAAGATACTAGCAAATTCTGCAAATAGTGTTTGGTAATTTATTTCCGATGGTTTCTTGCCCTTGAGGAAGCGCAGCAGGATGGATTCAAATCGTTGCAAAAATATAAGTGTACCTGGATTTCTGAAAAAAAGAAGGATTTTTATCACCTTTCAGTGTTTCACCATCCACAATATTTTTAATGAAACGGTCAACAAGGATTGGAAAAAAAGTCCTGAGGCCATAGAGATTTGCCACTGACAGTCTAAAACAGGAATTACTGTACAAACAACAGCGACAGTACAGAACGATACACCACAATGCACTGGACTGGAATGGGTATTCCTGAATATAGCTGACATCAAAATGGCAACATCGGAAAGATGTTCTTTTGTTTTTAATACCAGTCCCCACAATGCATGCAATTGCAATGTAATGAAGTACATATAAGATTTGTAAGATACACGTGTACCATGGCATGCATGGAATGGACATGATGGACATGAACCTACATGTAACCCTGCTGACATTTATCTCTTTTTTTCAAACTCCGTTTTTAAAATACCAAGTTAGTCAAATTCAAAGTTTGATATCTCAATGTCGACAGTGGACTGCGACAGTGCGTGCTACATGTACTCAGAATGTACTACTTTAATTCCTTGCGAATAAGAACCGATCCTGGCCACCAGTGAGGCCTAACTTGTCCCGCCCACGACATGTGAGTAGGCGTGCTTGATTTGACTACATGAATAGGCTTCGGGAATTGACATAAAGGGGAATTCTTTATCGATGTCGTTGACTTGTGGTCAAATCCCACCATGTTAACCCTTAGTATACCATAATGGGAAAGATGGTTACACACTGTTTCAATTTTATGCTCGGCAGGGTGACGTCGGTGAAGGAATTTTGAATGCATTTTAACCTCTAAGAAAAAAGCAAGTTTTGCGGATGCCTGCAAGAAACAAGATTTGATGTGGTCATTTAATGGCAAAATGAACACTTCTACAGGGTAGCCCAAAAAAGGTAATTGCATGAGACGGCTTCAAGAAGCCTGCAGGTCCTGTTATTCATCAGGGTCCTCGACAAGGTCTTCCTCTGGCAGGTTAAAAAATTCTAGTCCCTCATCGACGTCCCCAGCAGGTTGTTCGAGATCTTCTGCCCCAACCAGTGGAACCCCATGCCCAATACCAGCAGCATGAAATGAATTTTGCACCACCTGTTCGGGTACTTCCTGCCATGCGTCTCGGACAAGGCGTGTCACTTCTAAAATTGAAATCCTTGGACAATTTCCATCCGGCGTCGTGTGTTCCTGTTTCCACAATCTCCATAGCAGACGAAGACGGACTTTGAAGCTGTGGATGACAGAAACATCCAAGGGCTGCGCAATGGGGGTACAACCTGGTGGAATAAACTCAATAACACCGCCATTCTCAATGATGAGAAGGGCAACTTCTTCTGTAAGATGCACACGGCAGCGATCCCATATGAGAAGGAAAGGTAGATACCCGTCTTCCTGGTCGTCCTGGTCCTGATGCATGAAGGGGATGAACACCTCTCCGAGGTAATCTAACATAACATTTGCTCTCATCCACCCCGTTGGTGATTGTGCCACGACTACATCTTCAGGCAGATTGTCTTGAAGCTCTTGCCATGCGGCTGCAGTTGGACGTCTGAAGGTGATGTGCGGGGGTAATTTTCCCCCTGCCATTGTGACTGCTAAAGTGACGGTACATCCCAGCCTAGGATTGCCCCACGAAGATTTGATATCAATCTGCGTTGCCCCTGTTCGGTTGTAGGTATAACTGCCATGGTTGTCAAAAAGGGTGAAAACCTCGTCTACATTTGCCACTTGATAATCTTCATAATGTTCATGCTGTTCATGCACGCTTTCCCTAAATGCAGCTACTAGGGCGTCAGCATTATCTGGCACCTGTCGGCTGTCCTTGGTCTTCCTTCTAAGGGAGATGCTGTACCTTTTCTTAAACCCTGATAACCAGCCATTTGATGCTGTAAAGTGAGATTTCCGTGGGTAATCGTTCAATATACGGGTCTGTTCTGCAATAGCCAATCCAACCCACCACTGTTGATACAGTTCCCTCGATGCATCTTTGATGTTGTGATGTGATATCGCCATTCCCAGGGCACGCCTCTCATCGAGCCAATCAGCTAGGTCTGCCTCCATCTCTTCGTATAGGCCTAAAAGATAACAGTTCATTTTACTCTGTCAGCAAATCACTAAATTTGTTCTTTGCCACATTCCATGCAAAAATGCATCCTTCAGTTTCCCTTCACTTTAGCTGTACCCTTAATGTTCAGGGGGCTTTGCCATGGTTCCCTAGACTTACCAGTGCCACGTTCTCTCCACGCTAATTCTGAACCCTTGGCTTTTGACGATGCGCTATGATGATGAATGTCATCCTCACTCATTAACCATTTCATCATTGTAGATTTTGGCAAACGGTTTGTGATGGCAAACGCTCCCACGGTTTCATTACCGGCATGGAAGTCAGCGAGAAGCTTTACTTTTTCGCGCAGAGTGTAGCGCCTGCGTCTTCTAGGATGTTCAGCCATAGTGCAGACAGACAATCCCAGAATTACCCTTCCTTTTATTCTCATCCTGGTCCACATAACCATTTCAGCATTTCAGTAACTAACATGTCTCATTGCACCACAGAAGAAACCACAGATTGTGTCACGCAATAACTGGTGCAAGGCCTGGTCTCGCCTATATGCATATGAATGGCAAGGGCGGCTGTCGTATGCATTATGACATTGGTGGATCTGCCCAGACAAAAATGGCCGCTGGTTCTTATTCGCAAGGTATTAAAGTAGATCGCATGCATGAGCAATGATGCACTTTTGGTTTGAAATTCATAAAATTCTGTCATGTCTGTGTGCGGCATATAATTTTTGTTGGTTGCTAAGCTATTTCCTGAACTACGTATGCTAATTTTTAGAGCTTCAGACTGCCGGAGCCTTCAGGAAGTTCCGGAAGGCTCAAAACGTGACGGCAAGCCAATCACCGATGAAACGGCACCCATGACGTGGTATTGTTCAAGCCAAAATCAAGGGATTAAAGCTGGCGACAGCGGGTCGCGGTGATTTAGACGGTACCTTTGACATGTTTGAAGTACCACCTGATGTGTCTCCTTTATAAATCATAAGACCTCGTTGCCCCTAATAATGAAATTCCTAATGATTTTTCATTTCGCTCGATGACTTTTTCGCCCCCAGTCGTCGTGTCGTTCTGATGCTGCGCCTGGGATAGCAATTTGCATTTCTTGAGTTCAAAGAACATGATTCATGAAGATGCACTTCAGAGGGCGTTCAGAAGTTTCAAAAATGACAAGACACGATAATATTACATGTACATCATAAAATTCACCTCTTGGCCCGTGATTGTTTTTTTTTCCTGACGCAAAACCACGTCCCAGGAGGCGAAATTACCCAACCAGAGGCAAACCTACTGCATGCTATTTGGGGCGAAATGACTGGGGGCGAAAAAGTTATGGAGCGAAACGACCAGATACCATTCGGACACTAGGCGGTATGAATTTCATTCTGCTGGCCTCGCCTTGGCCCGGTCATCCTAAACTGCGTCCACCAGCGTCCACCTGCGTCCACCAGGTTTAAAGTCAGATATAAAGTCATCAAAATTAAATTTAGTAATCATAAACGAAATAAATACACCATAAATCGTATTTCTTGAAAACTTCATGACATTGGGGTGTAAGATAAGGAGTTACTATCTAAAATCACAAGCCTCCTTTAGTGCTATGAAGCCCTGTCATTGCCTCCAAGTTGAATCCAAGATGGCCGCCGACAGGGTGGTGGACGCTGGTACATTTTAGGCAATAACTTACTCATTTTACACACAAATGTCACGAAATCTCCTTGAAACACGAAAAATGTCCTGCTCATTTCATTTATTGCCATTAGATTTTATTTTGATAACTCTAAACTTGATTTTAAACCTGGTGGACGCTGGTGGACGCATTTTAGGATGACCCCCTTGGCCTGTGGAAAAACTTACAAGCGAGTGTCCACCAAGAGTTTACAGGCATTGAAATCTGTCGAAGGCGATGGTTGAGCCATCATCATCTGTGTTGCACATATCCTCGAAGTTTCAGGAAGAGTAAGCCGGCTGATATTTTCTTTCAGTTTATCACAAACATCACGAACCAGCATCAGATCAGCTTCTTTCGCGCATTCAGAACGTGTCATAATCAAGTTTACTTCCTTAATTTCAGCTGGCGAGCAACGAAAAACGTTATCCATGTATTTTGAGTAGAGGGAGACCAACTTGTCCAGGTTTTCCCAACCAGCAATGCCACATCCATCATCAACATGCTGAACACGGGCTTTTTCGAATATTTCATCGTATCCATACATTTCTCTACACCAGAAAATTCCCAGATCCTCGGCATTCATAGCACGCCATGCCGAGGCTCTTCGTGGTATTGGCCTTATGGGCTCTCCTTTAACACGATGTTCACTGCCTTGGCTACTCTCTCCTGATTCTTCAGCGGGCTCATCATGCCCTTTTTGCTCAGAATAGGACAAAATATCGGGGGTGATACTAGACGCCATAATAAAGTAGGCCTATTGCATTTGAAATCTTGTTGCTGCGAGCGTTTACTAATCAGGGTGATCAATGAGGTGACGTCAGTTACGGAAATTACCGATCGTAGCCGAACGCATCCAACTGGTAGATCGACATAGAGTTCACGATGTTCGTGCGTCGCCGGTGTCCAGGCAGCCCAGACAGGGGTGTGGATGGCTTCTAAATCCCCACCCCCTTGCAGTCACGCACACATGACATTACACATGGCACATGCAACCATGGAGGTTATATACCTCCATGATGCAACACAGCAATGTGCCTTTGATCATTGTGCTCAGCTCTTGGCCTAGACCTCAGAGCACGACCACAAAGCTCCCCCCCGCAGGGCCGTATTTAGAGGGGGGGCAGGGGGGGCAGCTGCCCCCCCTGTGCAATAAATGTTGAAAATTTTTTTTTCAGACAGTAATAAAAAGACAAACTAATCTTAGCCATAGCTTTACCAGCATGATAGCAGCAAATGGATAGCAGATGTTATCAACTCAGGTGCAACCCTTATAATCTGACCAGTCCAGTGCCCTGACCCTAGTCTTCATAAAAGTGCCAAGTGGTCCATTTTTAGAGTAAAAATACTATTGATTCACACTTCCAAATGCCAGGAAAATGCCATTTCAGACCTTTTATTTTCAAATTTTTCTGGGGGAGAGCCCCCAGACCCCCCCTTTCGGATGCGCCTTCGGCGCATGCAGATCGCCTTCGGCGATCTATCCCACTGCCCCCCCTGGACAAAAAAGTTAAATACGGCCCTGCCCCGTCCATCCTGAGGAAATCAGGGGTTAATGTTCGCTTCTCCGGCCCACCGTGCATGGTCGGAGAAGCGAACATTACAACCCCTGATTTCCTCAGGATGCCCCCCGTCATGCTATAGCGCTTAGCATTTAGACAGACGTCATCGAGGACAATAATTGAAGGTGGGCTATCTCAAATCCTGAAAAAATTCAGTCAACCTCATTTATGGGAAAACTTTGGATACTGTTGTACTTAACCGAGGAGACTATGATCTATGATATTTGATTTCTATATGCAACGTTTTACAGAGATGTTTCCCCTATACACGTACAGTCATTTATGTCTCTGCAGAATGACTTGGTTGTGACGTTTGGACTGACCTCGTAGAGGACAATGTTTCCCCTATACACTATGTCTCTGCAGAATGACTTGGTTGTGCGTTTGGACTGACCTCATGGAGGACAAAGTTTCTCCTATACACAGTCATTATGTCTCAGCATTGACTTGGTTGTGACGTTTTGACTGATATCTCATAGAGGACAATGTTCCCCAATACGCAGTAATTTATGTGTCAGCAATGACTTGACGTTTGGACTGATCTCATAGAGGACAACGTTTCCCCTATACGCAGTCATTTATGTCTCTGCATAATGGCTTGGTTGTGACGTTTGGACCTCATAGAGGACAATATTTCCCCTACAGTCATTATGTCTCAGCAATGACTTGGTTGTGACGTTTGACTGACCTCATAGAGGACAATGTTTCCCCTATACACAGTCATTTATGTATCAGCAATGACTTGGTTGTGACGTTTTGACTGATCACATAGAGGACAATGTTTCCCCTTTATACGCAGTCATTATGTCTCAGCATTGACTTGGTTGTGACGTTTGGACTGATCTCATAGAGGACAATGTTTCCCCTTGATACAGTCATTTATGTCTTTGCAGAATGACTTGGTTGTGACGTTTGGACTGACCTCAAAGATGACAATTCTCCCATGCATATTGGCTTTGACGTTTGGACAGACCTCATAGAGGACAAATAATAATGTAGTCATTCATGTCTCAGCAATGACTTGGCTGTGACGTTTGGACTGATCTCATAGAGAACAATGTTTCCCCTTGATACAGTCATTCATGTCTCGCTGCAGAAGGACTTGCAAGGCTGTGACGTTTAGAATGACTTCATAGAGGACAATATTTCCCTTATAAACAGTCATTCATTTCTCTGCCGAATGACGTGGCTGTGACGTTTGGACTAGTGACGTCATCCTAGCTCCTGGGCGACTTAGCTGTGACGTTTGGACCGGCCTCACATAGAATATCATATTTCTCCTCATACACCCTCGTCCAAGTCTCTTGATGGCGTTAATTTGACAGAACTCATGTTTCCCCTATGCACCGTCCTCCAAGTCTCTGCGGAATGACTTATATTGGCATTGTGGCGTTTGGACAAACCTCATAGAGGACTATGTTTCCCGCATAAACTGTATCCATGTCTCTTGTTGACTTGGCTGTGACGTTTGGACAGACCTCATTGCGTAAACACCGTCATCGTGGCTGTGACTTTAAACCGGCCTTTTTTATATTTAATATATATTTCCTTTATACACTCTCGTCCAAGTCTCTGGATGACGAAGCTGTGACCTTTTGACATACATGATTCATAAAAGACAATGGGTGATATGAATAAAGACTAGCAAATGCTTTTATCTAAATCTTCATGTACATTTACACTAGGCCTTTCTGTACAAAACCGGAGTAAAAGCATTTGCTAGTCTTTATTCATATCGCCCAATGTTTCCCCTCTACACCGAAATCCGTATCGCTGGATGTCTAATTGGCTATGATATTCGGATGCCGCACACTCTTAAAAATAAAGGTTGTTGAGCTTCTGAAAAACCATTTAAGGGTTTTTGGCCAACACAAATATGGACCCCGTAGAGGTTTTTTGGTAAAATGAAAAACCCTAAATGGTTTTTGAGATCGTTAAAAACCTTTAAGGGTTTTTCACTTCCTTGAAAAACCTCTACGGGGTCCATATTTGTGTTGGCTGAAAAACCATTAAAGGTTTTTCAAGAGCTGAAAAACCTTTATTTCTAAGAGTGCATGGAGGACTATTCCCCTAAACACCGTCATCCTCTGGGCGGCCGACTTGGCTGTGACGTTGGACAGGCCTCGTATAGGATATGGTTCCCCTGTGCACCGTCATCCGAGCCTCTGGATGACCTGGCTGTTACGTTTGTGGACAGAGCTCATAGAGGACAGTGTTTCCCCTGTACACCGTCATCAGAGTCTCTGGATGACCTGGCTATGATGTTTGAACAGACATCATGGAGGACATTTTTTCCCTATTCATCGGTGTAGATGTTTAAAATAAACTAGAATAAAATGTCCGAGAAGAAAGGATTCTATATTATGCGCTGTGCAATTGACGGTCATCGCCTCCTCAATAGAACTATATATTATATCATATGCCTTAATCTGTCAGAATACAATAGGCCCGGACACTTTTTCCAGGGGGGGGGGGGGGGGGGGGGCGGGCACCTTCAGCTTTTAAATCGGCAGTCTCGCGCCAACCACGGCGCGGCAACCTTAAACCCGGGGCTTGGTACGAACTGCACAACAGCGCCACCCTCGGCTCACCTCACCAAAGAAACAAATTCAAATTATTTTATTGCTTTCCAATATGTGTGCATGGAATTGTAACAATAAAAAGATAAGAGCACTTGTATAAGATGAAACGAGACAGGCATAATTACAGGACATACCGGTAGACAATCAATAGGCCTATATCAGATCCTCAAACTAAGACGGTTAACCCGTAATAAGAAACTGTCATTCACAAAATCAATGAATTTAAATATTTTGTGGTCACCTTTATTATATCCCATAAGGAAAACAAACATCATCAGACATTTTCTGAATGTGGTAAATTCTTCAAGTTTCGATAATAGTGACAGCCGTTGTTGATGGTTTTAAGTAGGCCTACAGTGTAGCAGGAAGTGGTATTCATCTTCAATCTTCCGCAAATTACAGTTGGGATAGAGTCTATTTTCTAGTCGTGTCTTGGGCTTGGAGTGCCTCCCGTCTCAATTTTCAATTTATGTGAACTAGTTCTCAATTTAGTGAATTATTTTCTTTTATTAATGTCGGAGTAGATTAGATAATTTTCAATCATAAAATTATGTTTAAATAATTTGTAAGACCTTAGTTTGTTCTGGGATTGATAAGTGTTCACCAATTATTTTCGAATTTCTTTTGAGTAATTTTCTTCATGAAAAGTATATCTCTGGTTTTATAAAGTGACCCTTGGTTCCCCCAAGTTTCACTAAAGTTGAACACATTCATATGTTTGATGTGACTAGCCCAGCCTATGCTGGGCAGTCTTAAAGAAGTTTGATAAGCTTGACTAACGAGAGAAGACGGGTCAGAATCACAGATTAAGAACCAGTATTTCCATGATTTCACAGAGTGAGGTTAAACAGTAGTTAGGAGTCCGTGCTGACCAAGTTCACCTCACACGGCTAAAGTAGAAGAATTCTGGCAGACACCAAGGAGATATCTACAAAATTTCACTACCGTAGTATTTTTTCTGCTGGTAGAGAGTCACATTTGGATATAAAGTTGTCTTCACTCATTCCTTCTGGGTATAGTAGGGGCCCCACACTTCTGAACCATACAGTAGGACAGGGCGGATTAGATAATTAAGCAAGGTTTATATTATTGCGTACAACTATCAGTCATCAAAGATTTCTGGGATGTCGCTAGTAAAGAGGTTAAAGAGTAGGGGACTCAATATGCAACCTTACACCCACTTTTGTTTGAAAGGGCTATTTTTAGTATTGATAGACAGATTTACATTATTATATAGGCTCTATTGTATTTAAGAAATTACCACCAATATCAGCTGTCAACAATATTTGTAGATGATGTATAGCCTCTCTTGATACATCAAAGGCAGCTTTGAAATCCACAAAACAGCAGAAAAGATATTTTTTGGCCCACTGAGTAGCATAAGAGTTTAGAGGGTGAGGATGTGTGGTCTGCAGTACGTGATCTCTTTTTGAATCCAATCTGGTTATTTGGTATGAGGTTATGCTTACTGGAAAATTCTACCAGGCGTTTGTGCAAGATACAGAATAGTTTCCCAAGATGGCTGCCAACAGCATAATCCCTATCTATAATTATGGTTCCTGGGCATCCCCCTTTTGATGGACTGGAGTTAAGAAATTTGTTCTCCAGTAATTTGGGAACTCGCCCTGCGACAGTGAATACTGAGCCAGACTTAAATTGGCAGGAAAGATGCGTGAGGTTATAAAAGACCAAAATCATTGATTTGTTTGGAACCGTGTGAAAAAATACAGGCACGTCCGCAGACCCTATATTGGGGCTATTTCATGAACACCAGAATACAGAAGAAAAGTGGTTATCTCTGACCTTGTTGATTGGTATTCATCAATTAATGGGATAATTTGATGAAAACACAGCATTCGGCACTATTCGGCACAATTGCCGGGCAAAACCTAGTCAACCCCTTGTGTTCCATGCCCCATCCAATATTGATGAATGTTGTATTTTTTAGAAAATCACCTTTCTGTGACTTAAATTGGCAGGAAATGATGCGTATTGGTATAAGTGACCCACTACTTTTGATAGTTGTTTTTCAAAGTTTACTATTTCCTCGTGGTAATCGTTGAATCTTCCTCCTCTCCTGTAACCACATAAATAGTAATTTTTTACTACTTTTAGATAGTTGTCTGTCAAAGTTACTATTCCTAATTAGTGGTTTGGGCGGCGGCGGGGAGCGGGGGACAGGGGGTCCTCGATTAGCAGCGGGTGCTACTACTAGTATTACCAAAAAAAAAACGGTAACAAAAATCATCCATACCCATGATTTTAGGTGCTTTTCCATCCTTTACTGGTGTGAGATGTCCAGGGGAAAACGCGTCCGACTCGGAGAAAAAGATGGCGACGACTCGCAATAATTTTTTCTGAATTAATTAACTGTGAGGAGGGCTCTGATTGGTTGACACCCTTACTAAAAAATAGTTATTTTAGAAATAGACAACTTTGATTGGTCAAATCAGTTAACTACATCAGAATAGTTAATTGAACATGCTGAAACAATTGTAAAATAGTAAAACAGAGCCTTGATTATCATTTAGTAGTAATTTCCGGGTTTACTGCTGAAAATAGTGGGAAAAATAACTACTTTCACCCCTGATTTTTTAGAGTGCAGGGTGTATGAGAATTCATTGGGGACAATCAGTCTAATGAGATAATTTTGAGTACCATTCATTTTTTTCAAACTTTTCGTCTATTGAACCGTATAAAATTAGGTTTAGAAAGTCCTTTCTAATCAATTTGTGAAGTAGGGATTATAAAAGAAAAATGGACATCTGGACTGATAACTTTGGCTATGTCCTGGAATAGTTTGATTCTGGGGGCAGCATAAGCTGGACACGTTAAAAAGAAATGTTCAAGTGTTTCATTGTAAAAATCACACCTTGGACAACGACTATGGTTGATGAAGTTGTACTTATTCCTATGGGAGTTAGGCCCATACGCAACCTTGAAAGCAGTCTTGCTCCGATTACGGAGCCAGTGGGCGCAGAAAATAGTTTATTCCGTTTGTAAATGGCCTGAGTCTTTGCCGAGAAAGAGTCAAGAGAGGGGCTGGCTCCAATATCTGGTGGAAGTGAGTTCCAAACCTTTATGGTAGACGGAACAAAGGAATTTTGAAAATACCTCAATCGAGTGTATGGTACACCAATATCATTTCTATTGCGAAGGTTGTAGTGCCTAGGTCTATTCATGAGAGGTAAAAGGTGATTGTGAGGTAATTTGGTGCATTATTGTTCACGATTTTGTACATTATTTTCAGTTTTGCAACGTTTCGTCTTTCACATAATAATTGGTCCCGCCCTAACTCTTGTAAGAGGGCCTACTGTGGGAGGTGTGTCGATATGCCTCAGAACAGATGATTGCTGCCTCTCTCTGGACTCTTTCTAGCTGATCAGATGCGGCTTGACTCATATATACCATCGAAAACTACGGAGCCGTACTCAAGAATCGGTCTAATAAAACTGAACTAAATGCATTCCAGTGTAGACCTTGGAAGCTTGTGTTGAGGTTTCAACGCACTCACACGTTTCATAGCCTTAGTTGAAATTGACCGAACATAAAAATTTGATATTATTAGTGAGAGGTAACCTCCTCAAGTGCATGTTCATTCAACAAGAGGTCAGGATGAGCCTGCCTAGTTTTACGTTTTGAGATAACAGAGTACACAGTTTTCGGAATGTTAAATTGTAATCTCCATGATTTAGACCGGGCATCAAGTTTTTGGAGGTCTAGATTAAGGGTTCTAAAACCATCAGTGGGTTGGATCAAAGTATGAATTGGCACTGATTGCATCATCGGCGAAAAGCTTCATCTCACAATCAATGCCATTTACTATTGTTCACAAATATATATGAGGAATAAAAGAGGGGTAATTCACCGGAGTGGGGGTTCCCTCTCCCTCAAGTCTTGTGTTACGAATTATTCAACATCTTGCAGGGTGGACAAATCATTGTGTTACCATGGTAAAAGCGGAACACCAACACACCCAACCGTTTTTAAACCCCAAGCCATGACCTCAGCCAATCAAAAAATTTGCTAAGCGCAAACACCATGTAGGTCTATGATTATTTGTCGAGTAAACAAAATATTTAAAGGGTCATATTTCAAAGCCGTGAACCCCCTCTCGCGAGCATTCAGCAATTGAAAAGAAGAAACCTTTGTGCCTCCTTTCATGTTAGAAATAACGACCATAGTGCTGTCTTCATTCACTACAAGTTGCATAGGTTTGTCATGTAATGGATTATTGAACACAATTTCATCCGAAACATATTGATTTTTCTTTCCCTTCCGTCCAGAATATTACAATAAAAGATTATTGCGTATGCCATCTTGTTCAAAGCTCTTTGGTTTCATGCTAAAATGACCGTATATACCTCGTCTTTACACCAACAATGTGGAACCCGGTTATTCGATCGCAATTCTCATCACTCCTCCCCCTCCAGCACACATCTCCACAACCCCGCAAAATGGTCCATGCTTCCACATTGATCTGCCATGCTTTCAGATTTACCATGTTCCCATCAGATTCATGGAACACCAACGTCTTCAAGACTGGACGTAAATCTATCAGTCCAGCTTCATCAAATCAGCCTGCAGTAATCGCCTCCCTAGCTTTCGGTGTCCACTCAGCTCGTCCACACAGTGCCGGGTATTATAATGTCATACGGTTGTCATGTGGTTAAGTTGCATTATGGGAAATTTCACTCCAGACGAGCTTGTCCGCACAGTGTCGAGTATAATGAATGAAGTTAAGTTTCATTCCAGACCTGGAGATATGCGGTAAAATAGGTTCTTTATCATAATAGACTATAAAGCAAGGCTAACTAAACACGTGCACCGAGGAGACGACGAGAAAACATTTTTTACAGACTCGGTCATCCCCTTTTCAAATGCAGGGATTCTTGTTTAAAGTGGTTCTCCCAGGAAAATTTATACAGCTCAAACACGATCTAAGATTTATCCAGTAAATCACATATTGGGTGTCCCAAAAAAACGCCACACTTTTGGACTATTTATAGGCCTACTTCGCTTTCTTTGCATTAAATTCAAGTAAATTTTGCACTAAGTATTATAAAAAATAGATCTATTTTTGGTATTATATTGATTGTAAATATTTCAAAGGGATCCATCGCTGATTCTTAGTGATGCAATGATAAGTACGAAATATTATGTTGAAAAATACAATGTATATCAGAGTTTTGTCATCTGAGAGCTGCATGGTGCCGTCATGTCTGCATTCAAATTTGGGTGTTGTCAAACACTGTCCACCTAAAGTTAGGTCATCTCTGTTTTAATGTTTCTCATCACTACTACTCGATTCCAGCTTTCCATGCAACTGATATTCGTATTTTGTCACGGAGTCTATACACAGGAAGGAAATCCCATCCCTTGTTGGGAAATTTTCTCATAATACTCCTACTTGTACACCTCAGCCGTTTCCCATGGAACAGTAAATAGAAGCTATGGTTGTACAATTAGGGAGCTGGAGGGCAACCCCCAGTGGTAGTCTGAATCACAGGGTCGTATTTAACCGGGAATGCGGTGGCAGGGAGCAAAGCAGGGCGTCAAGGCAGGGAGCAGACCAGGGCAGGGAAAAGTGCAGTCCATTTTCAGGGGTGGGTCCCCAATTCACCGCGCAGGTCTATAAGATCACAGCACAAGCCATAAAATTATGCATGGACCAAGACATTCTAAACCATCACAATCAAGAAGGGAGACATTGCAAGTGTCAACTAAGTGGACAACCTCCTTTTCAGCCGTGCAAAAAAGTATACATATATACCATATATAAACGGAACTGGGGAAACCGATGTGGTCGAGATATTAGTCCTACTAGGGATAGTAGGCCGAGTCCCAAAACAATGCCAGTGTATTGTCAAGGGCCGTGGTTAGGGATAGTCTCATAATCACTGACCAAAGAGCGCCGCGCCTTATCTGTTGTTGCAATAGAAAGCGGTCTATAGCTCCAGGGGGGACTATGATCACTGTCACATCGATGAGTGAAATGTCAACGCTTTATGTGTCCACATTATAGCCTACACTTGCTTATAGCCTATAGGTCCATCAGTTTACATCTGAAGGGTTGAGATATAAATCAAGGCCTAGCACTCTTTACACTCTGACAGAAAAAGGGGCATGTCATCCAATCCCCAGACCAAAAACTAATAATAATAACTATCCAGTAACAGAGTTACATTTTGAATAATCAAAAGGTTTATTGACAATGACCGATACATGTTCACCCATTTCCCCTATTTGCGATAATTCTACATTGAAGCCCTATAAAAAACATTAGTTAATCATCCTTTTCACCTCCAGTATGTTATTCAGTATTTTTCTCTTCAGACGAAACACACTGAATTTAACCAAAGTTGCACTTCAGATCGTCATTACATATATAGGCTACACTAAAAAATGGAAGGTGCCAGGAGCATGGCTAGTAGTAACATAAATTACAGCGATGTCTTTGTGCATGAAGGTACAAATTTGATCAGGAAAATTTACATTTATTTTTTTGGTGAGAGCAGAAAAGATTATGCAGGCGGGAATGATAAAATATAATCTTTCCATGGGGCCTAATAAAGAAATCAGCCACGCATATATACTTGTTTCATGACTAGGGCAATTCTAACCTCAAAATGTCCTCAAAAACTTATGCGAGTTCGCCTAGTAGTTTCAACCAAATATTATGGAAGGGCCACAATTGTCAATAAAAATAGGCCTTAAAATACCAAGTTTAAATGGTCTTCAACTGTTGTGAGGCCAAGCAGTGATTTTTTACCGGTTATCTGCAAGCCATAGGGTTTGAATGTCACCATATGGTGGGTTTCTCATGTTTCTCGTAATTGTCATGTTGCTCTTATTCCAAATTTACAGTCTCTTCAAATCCCCGGACTCTTTCCTTTTTTTACGCTGCATGATGTTTGTCCAATTACAATTAGTAAATCTCATGATTACTAAAGATATTCTCTGATTGGCTGATTGTTGGCAAATTTCAGCATACATGAAGCATACATGAAGAATGAACATGTCAAAAACATCGCAGACCTGTTAAGTGCTGTTTGGTGTTGGTCATGTTTGCAAACAGAGGTTTACCAGTGTGGACCGACCTTTAATGAAGCTAGTGCACATTACTCAAGAGTAGATTATCTTTTCAGTATAGTACTTCGGTTCCAACACCTCCGCAAATACCTACTGCTTGTTCCTAAGATGCAGATTGGCTTGTCAATTTTATTTTCATCCTGAAGGAAATCTGTACAGAAACGGGTTCAGAAAAAAATGATATACATATATAGGGTAAAGCATACACAACACGATGAAAATGTCGCTGGTACATTTTGAACAATGCACGCTTTGTCATTTTTCAAGGTGCGAGAGAATGGTTGTGCCTCAACAGTAGGCCTACTGATAATGACATGCCAAAGATACAAAAAAAGAAATCATTTCTACTTGAAACTGGTCTTTGTTCTGAATCCAAAAATGTTGACCCTGTAATTACCGGTAGTGCGACTAGTGACGATAGTGGCACTACCAGTGCAATGCTAGGATGTGAGACATATTGAAGTATTGGCTAAACTCATTTGAAAGCTGTCAGAAACTCTCATTATTCACTAACGCTATTTGAATCTCACAAAATCATGTCACAGAAGATAAGCCCCCCCCCCCCTTCTACCAACACCCACCATTGCAGGGCCAGTTTTTGTACCAATTTGGTGCAATTGTCTGGTCCTGGCTTTCAATCCGAAGAAGACAGCCCTGTCGATATGTACAATTGGTGAGCTGTTATTAATGTTTGGGAATCAGTCAAATTATTCAAGTAGTTGTACTATTGAGTTGGTGAAAATTTGCTTCGTTGCGCCGTTTGCCCTGAAAACGGCGAACATTACTTTGTTTCTATGGAATGTGCGAAGAAAATCGAAATGGTTAATGCTAGGCGTATCATAACACATCGTATCATACGGCAAAAACCCATTAACCTAAATTTGAACTACACAACTTCCTAAAAGAATTGGATAACATGGGATTTTCTTGATTTCTCTGTCATCTGTGATTATGGATCCCTCGATTAAAACAAGACCTCATTTATACCTTTCGGACCAACAGAAAGCATCAGTTCGATGGTAAGTTAAAAGTACTTTTATTTCTTTAATACTCACGGCGATTTCGCCGCAGTCATTATGCTGGTTTTGATAAGGTTTGGCAATGTTGTAAAAGTGCTGAAAGTTCTCTCTCCAGTGATGTAAGTCGATTATGAAGATTGACCCCCCCCCCCCGATTTTATAATTTGCTTATTATCAGGTATGATATTGAGACATTTTAAAGCATTCTTGTTGCGATACTGCAAATGTGCTAGTCGGTATAGTGAAGACCGAAAACTAGATAATGATGGTAACGTGCCTCGTCCGTATACCGCGCCCTGAGCTATGCAGCTACATGAAAAAAAAAACACAACAGCGTAAGAGCCACAGATCATTTATTCGGTTCGCATAATATGGCCCGTATTCTAGAGCCCTCCTTTAGCACTGAGATAGACTTTAAGTCAACCTTTAGCTGAATTTAATTTCAGGAAGCAACCTTTATCTCTGACTAAAGGAATCCTTTGCCATTTCAAGAACCTTCCTTTATCATTTTGCTGTAAGGAGGCCTTTGAAATAAAGGTTGGTCCAGAGTAACCTTTAGTCTCCCTTGAGCAGCCAGTGTGCATGGATATCTTCTGATATCTTAGCGATGGGTGAATGCCACGCATGGCGGACATTGCTTTTTGGGGGGGGGGGGGATAATGTTGCAATGTACAGATATCCAAGTAAAGACTAGGTTATATTTCTTGATGTGAAATATTTAGGCCCTTTTCAAGTCTTTCAACACCACGCCTGGAGAACGCCTTCTCATGAACACTTTTGCAGATCTCGATAAACGCATTTAGATGTTCTAATTTATTCTTCAGGAGAAGTGATGCCCATAGTGCATCATAGCATGTAATTAGTGGTGCTATCTGTACTGGGCCTAATTACCTCATGGTACAGATAAATGTAGTCTGGTTCACTAACTAATGACGCTTCCTTCAGTGTATTTTGTCATTAAACCACAGTCACTCTACCCAATGAACTGCATACTATACTTCATAAGACAACTGCATAATATAACAATGGCAGCAGAAATTAACAGCAGTGTACTAATTGATTATTACACGGGACCAGGGTTTCCCCCAGGATTTCGCCGTAGGGGCCCCAACCCCCTACAAAAGATTGTTAATTGACCCATCCTAAAATGTTTTCTGGCCTCTAAAATGCCATATTGTGCTTCTAAGTGCCCTATATTAACTGCTAAAGTTGTTGGGATTTTTCAATAAAGTCCTTTTTAAAAAAGTTACTCTGTACTTTAATGGGGGGGGGGGGGGGGTTTCTCCCATCTCAAATTATAGAGGGAAAAAATACTCCCTCCCATTGTATGAAACACTGGGGAACGCACTGTTACCGCACACTGTAACCTAAATAGGATAAAGCGAGCCTTGTGGAAAGTGTCCCTTATTTAAAGGCACCCTTTACAAACCATGAGGTAAAGGTCGACCTTAACGTAAGGGAGGTTAAAGTGTGGTTCTTGAATACCATTTCTTTAGGGAGCCGTTATTAAAGGAACTCCTAGATTAAGGTAGCCTTTATTAAGGCTTACTTTAGGTCTATTTAAAGGAGGGTTCTAGAATACGGGTCATTGTCTTTAAAAAGCTGTGTGGGGTGGGGGTGGGGGGCTATTAGGCCGACAATCTCTCGCATTTTGACTTAAATATGGCTGCCAGATGGCCATCTTGAAACTTCTGACTTTGTCCAATAGCTCACTTTAAAGTTCTGGACAGCATGTATCTACATGAGGGCGTGCAAGTTGTGGCAGTATCCTTACCAACACAGCATACATGTAGCTACATTATAATACATTTGACCGCACCTGAACACGACTGGTAGTGCAGATAGAACTTAGCAGTAAACTACGCAAACTACGAGTGGTGCCCTCATGAAGTATCCTCTATTCCCCCTCAGTCTTGGCCTAATCGGGTTTCCAATATGGCTGCCAGGTGGCCATCTTGAATTTTTGACTTTGTCCTTTTAGTTATACTTATGATAAAATTTCAAATGTCCAGGGCTTGTGTGAGCATTTATCTAAGTTCTCTCTATTACTGCCCGATTTGATATCCAATATATAGCAGCTATATTGAAAATTTGAAAAATGCTTGCCATTTCATTCCCGAGGTGGGCACATGGTCCCTGGACCATTTTGTTTTCTTTCGTCGTGTTATTTACGGATACGTAGTGAGTACATCCCGGGCACGTCTCCGGAGTACTTGTCGCCGGTAGTATCTAAAACTTGAAACCATGAAACCACCTTGAAACCATGAAACCACCATGAAACTAGCCAAAAATAACCATCATAAACTAGTCTAAATTAATCTTGATGTATTTTCTCGCATTGCCGAATAATATTTGGCCTTCGTAACACGAAGAAAACAGTACTTTGCTGCTGCTTAAAATGTCAGGCCATTTTCCTATTCCAGTTTTTAGAGATACAGCTGCATTCAACCTCGTCGCTGGGTTTAGGCTATACACAGCAGCACAGCACAGCACACAGGCAGGCATGGCAGGTGACATGACGTGTACTGCATGTACTGTAGGCCTACATTCATCGTCATCGATAACGGATACATCCACGATACTCACATTATTCTACCTATTACCAGTGATTACACGATTAGAAAATTGATGGCACATGGAATATATCTGATGACAGACATGACAGACATGAGTGCTAGGTCCAGGATTAACTGTTTAGTGTGACCATGGGACAAGCTGGTAGTGCGTACTTAGACGACCGTGTGATGTTTCGATAAGGGCCTAATGAAAATAGTTTGGGGCAAAGTTCTGAAAGTTGACTGTTTCTTTTCACGTTAGATATATCTAACACATATTAGGCCCGTATTTCAATATCTCTTATCTGCCAAGCTTGGCAAGGGTGTATGGTTACAGTTTCTGAGGGTGTTAACATAGCGTCATTTTGATATGAATTTGATATGTTGTCACAAAATCCCCAATAAATAGGTCCAGAATCATTAGAATTTAATAAAACTCGCACAATTATCTGATAAGAAGTAGTTTAACAACATATAAAAAAATTAAGAAAATTCTATGTACAGTTTAATTTTTTTTTAACAAAACGTATGTACAGTCAATGTACATAGAATGTATTACAGATTTAATTGTGGACCTAGCCCATGACAGATCATGCAGATGGATAGACGGGCAGAGACCTGTATTCATCCACGACCGGAAGTGTGGCACAGTCACATAGAGCTTATCAAAATGTCAAGTTGTGGTAAATACATGGCTGGGATGGACCAAAGTGGAATTAATTCTCAATCTGTGGTTGATTCTTAATGTACAGAGTCAGGCCATCACAGAAATATGCTTTTTGATAATATATTTAAGAAAATGTGGTCTCACTGGTCAGTTTAGAACTTGTACTTTGACAGGGCCATATCAATGCGCCAGTGACGTTTTGATGGATACGGTGTACGGAAATCTTTTTTTCTCAGGCAATCGGTATTGGAATTTTTTAAAACTTTATTATGCTATTGGCAAAGGGTTCTTCTTGACACATATAAAATTTTGTGCAGATTGATTGGTCCAATGAGTACTTTTTTTACCAAAACCTATGCACAACAATGTACACGTAATGTACACATGTTTTAATAGAGGACTCTGGCCAGACGGCATTTTTTTTTTTTTTTTTTTTACATTTATGGTAAGCGAACTACAGACCAATTCCGTAGCAGCCGCGGATTGCCCAGACAGGGCGCACGAGCCGCGAGGACCCGCAAACCATGCTCTCCGAGGGGAACGTGGTTGCCCTGTAAGGGGGCTCAACCAAGTAGTGTTTCCACCACCTGGGAACTCACCTTTCATACAAGTACTCCCCCCACATTACCCGATTTGACTTAATTTTAATATCCCTCACCCGGGCCCACCATTAGCATTCACCCCAGTGACAAACTGATACTACATTGTGCCGTCCCATGCCATTGCCCAGGATGGGACGACCCCCCTCCCATTAAGGTTGATTGGGCTTCCCTTTCCCTACCCCTTCAGCCATGGTCCCCGTTTCCCATTTCCACTTAAACCAAACCCTGGCCCAGCAGACAGGTCATCAGTCCTACCTAGCTCCATCCATGCCATGTGATCCCACACTCACACACGTTCAGCAGCACTGTTACTGTATGACCAGTCAAGTCGTAGTTCTGTCACCAAGATGTTCAACATTGCCTCGAAGAGACCCTGACTGGGTACCCGGTATACACTATAATACAGTATCCATCCAGAGGGAACTTCCAACCCCCACCTACCAAATTTGCCTATCCGTTAATTATAATCCCTCTCCGGACCCCCCCCCCCCCCCAAATTATCCCCATTCACCCCAAATCCACAGTCCAGGCTGTAGTGGATGGGAGGCAGGTGACCCCCGGGCAGCAGGCTCGGTTATGGGCACACTCATCGGCATGGCCCGTTGTTTTTTATTTCATTTGGTCCTTTCCACTTCGGCCGTGAGAAAAATGTTGTCGTTGTTGGTAGGAAACTGGATGCGAGGTTGCAGTGTTGGGTATAAAATATGGAATGTCCGGCGTGTTGAGCGATTAATGGTAGTTTAATTGCATTTTAATCAATTAAACCAGGACGGAAGTTCTTGCAACAGTCAGAATAACAGTTATAACAATCTAGACGGACAAAAATAGGGAACAAAACATGTTTCCAATGACTATAACGAAAATAATGGGTGGTTTCAAGGTAGTTTCATGGTTTCAAGGTGGTTTCATGGTTTCAAGTTTTAGATACTACCCTTGTCGCCAAAGAAAACTCACTAGGAGATCCCATCATTTGCATGGCATAATTGCTATCCTCTTTAAGTGGTTCTCGCATGAAATTGAACTACGAGATTATTCATTACGAATAATTATTTGACGCCTTAATCTTGCGTACACCACTACATGAATAAAGTGTATAGGCCTACTTAGCAATATCTTTCCCGCCAAATTCCGTGGAAGAACCATTTTAAGATATGTTTCCAAGTTCTCTATTAATAGACAAGGTACGAACTATTTCTGGCGGGGGTCAAATAATTGATTGACATGGCCGCCTTTTAGAGGAAAGGAGTAAGGTGATCTGACAGGAAAGGTTTTTGTGGAAGGCCCTCGATATCTGGCAATGCATTGGAAAAATCATGTGCGCTGTGCTTCATTCCATTTTTAAAGCTTTTTTCTAGTTTACTATGATGCATTCATAAATGGGCGTTGCACAGTTTGCTTTGTCAATTGCATAAACGGGCATTGCACAGTCTATGTTCATGACTGATTAGAATATTTCAACATTCCAGGCTGAAGACAACATTTATTTCATGCGAGACGTCTAAAATACGCTGTCAACAGATGCACGAAATGCACGAAATTGCGGTTCGCAGCATAAGCCAGGTACTGTTAGGTAGACTTATAAACAAGCCTATCGGCGTCTGATTCACAATGTGGTTTGTGAGGAGTGTCATAGTCGTCAACAGTGTAGCTTACGTATTTCGAAGACCAGTGGAATTGGCGGCGTCAAATTATTAGTGAAATTTATAATTTACAAATTACAAATTACAAATCGTTTATTGAAACCGTGTAAAAAGTTACATTTTACATAAGATGAAAGTACAATGACCATAAGCATGATGAACTAAATAACTGGTGTGACATTGTTGTGGATTTGGTGGTGTGCAGCTGGAGGAGTGGACAATGTCACAACCAGGGTTCCTACATTATATACAGTGGAACCTCCGTTAGTAGACACCTCTCTATTAAAGACAACCTTTCCAATAAGGACACTAGTTTTGGTCCCAAATTGGTTGTTTCCATTCAATTTTGACTTCTCTAATCAGTCTTTGGGTGTTCCGAATGCTTGACACATTTCGAACATGTTTTGGTTGGAAACAACCCTACAGTCTTACACTTATGGCTGAATGAATGACAGTGCATTTTCGTGTAAGCTCGGTGACGAAATGCTGCGACACTATTCGTCACCAACATGCTTGATGGGTGGTGCCATCTGCACAAAGGACGATGAATTAAATAACTGATGTGACATTGTCGCTGCATTTGCAGGTGTCCACATCGAGGAGTAGATGATGTCACTACATGTACCAGGGTTTGTACTTTCATATACAGTGGACCTACTTTTTGTGGACACCTTCCTATTGAGGACAACCTCTTTAATAAGGACAGTAGTTTTTGGTTCCAAATTGGTTGTTTCCATTCAACTCGACTTCTCAGTTTAGGACACCTCTCTGTTAAAACAGCACTTTTCAGTCCCTGGGGCATTTCTGGAAATTTCATGCTATAGAGCAATAGGTTCAGCTAAGTGACAAGAACAGTACTATAAGACGGTTTTAAAAAGTTGAAAATTATTTATTTAAATGACATATGAATGGTTCAGCAGTAATTGGCAGTGTGCATTATGTAATGAAATATGATTTACATAATATAACATTTTTGTGACAAATAGTACAGATGATGGATAAATCGATACAGTGGATAGCTGTTAGAATATGCAATACATGCAATAGCATTTGTTTTCATTGAGATTTTGCGAGAACCAAGTGGTATTTTGACAAGATAATAGAAAGCCAATAACACTACAAGAACATGACTTCAATACATTGACATTGTAGTACTTGGTATACTAAAAATATTCAAAGATGGGTATCTCGAGTTAAAGTACAAGATGTATGAATGAAGGAGGCACTCGGGTAAGAAATGGTGTCGCTAATGAAAGATTAGAATTAAGACATATCTCTGTATTTCATGTGGTGTACTGACAAATGGTGCAGTTTGTTAGCAATTTTGTACATAGTTGGTGTGTCATGTTTATTCATACATCTTGCTCTATAAAAGCGAGTGAGAGAGGCATTGTGACATTAGAGTGTTGTATATCTATAGAATATGTGACCCGTCACAGCAAAACCAGGTACATGTCGCACAGAAGATGAGCCTAAATGACACCAGGAGATAATGGAAGAAATTGATGTGCTCATATTTTACAAAAGGCAGACAATAGATAAATGAACAAACAGTCCGTCTCAACCTGCCAAGCTCAGAGCGACATGCGCCTGGTTTTGCTGTGACGGGTCACATATACAAAGTTTACATAAAACAAGATTTGTATGTTTATTTAGGAGTACAAAAGTTGTATATAAAATGCCGACTTCATAATGATTTATAGGACACAAAATTTGACATGACAGCATTTTATAAAATATGAATAATCTATAATGAGAATAGTTTTGTAGCACCAATGATTTGAAAATACTGAATTTATTTATTGCATGAATAGAACACAAAAAACAGGATGATACCATGATTGTCACATGCGTGAAATATATTGTCATGGATGGGCATTGGGAACAAAAAGAATTGCTGTTATCAGCTGCATTGGTAGCGATTGCTTTAGCTGATTTTCAGAAACTGACAGGAATGAGAATGTTGATATAGTGTTGAAAAAATATTTTTATAACATACATTGCATTCAACACTAAGAAGTAGACGAGTACTAATTTCGCACACTTGAAAATATATGGACATTGACTGTCACTGGTAGTGGTAGTAGAGTAATTACATGCCATCAGCAGCACTAATTCAGACAGTTTTCGCTGTGCTTCAGTAACTGACTGGAATGACTAAGTTTGATTGTGCTGAAATGATACATGATAACGTACATTGCATAAACAAAATGATTACAAGATTTGTACTGTCTTGAAATATATGGACAGGGACAGTCACTGGAAGTTTGACATGCCATCAGTTGCACTGCTCCCGACAGTTTTCACTGTGCTTCAGTAACTGACTGGAATGACTAAGTTTGATTGTTCTGTATTTGCCTCCATTTGGATTTTGTGAACAAAAGTTACTAACCTTGTGTAATTGAAGTGTCGAATTCGCCTTGGTCGAAATGATAATACAGTAAATAAATCTATTGAATGTTGCTGAAAAGAAAACATTTACTACGTTAGAAGCCATGTACATGATAACACCACCACCACCATTATCAATATCATCACAAGTCAACTGGGGAATATGTGTGATATTTGTTCAAAACTTGCGTATATGGTATTTGCAGGTCTATTGTATTGTAACATATTTTTCACTTTCAAAATTAACTTTTTTACTAGAAATAATGAATCAATACTAACCGTAAGAAGCGTATGAAATTACAGAAGGCCTTCGTCGAAAAATGTAATGTACTTGTACTCATTCGTGTCATTAAACCTGAAAGCAGCACAGCATAACAGTGAAATTACCGTGACATCAATGGATGTCAAACTAACGTAGTGACGTAAATTTGAATTCGAAGTGCACAATTTC
The DNA here is from genome assembly GCF_910592395.1 of Lineus longissimus. Lineage (NCBI taxonomy): Eukaryota > Metazoa > Nemertea > Pilidiophora > Heteronemertea > Lineidae > Lineus > Lineus longissimus. The sequence goes on along the minus strand of NW_027020281.1, from coordinate 15,284 downwards.
ACAATTAAGGTTTTGAACACATTGAGAACTGAAAAACTTCAATCAAATGCTTTCACACCAATGATATGATTGTGGCGCTCCTGATGAGGTATCGCCCTCTGCTGAGCAGCTTTGGTCGTAACTAGGGTAAATGTTTTTTTCAAGTGATATGAGCGATGCAATACCTTAGTTACCACCAGCGCCACGTAGCAGTCAATGAAGTTGTGCTGGTACCCCATTAACGTCATGCTTCAAATTTGAAGAAATTAATATTACCTTCATCAAGTACGTAATATTACACCAGGCCTTTGTCGAAAATGTAGATCTCGAAGTCTAACTGTAATGAAAGAAAACATCAATGTGACAATATGGTCTACTATGTATGAGGGGGAGAACGGGTATTTTCGGGACACTGGGATGGGCCGAAAATAACTGTCGGGATTCGGGATAGACACCCTTATTTTAGCGGGATTCGAGACAAGCCGTGTTTTGCGTCACGATTCGGCTGAAATTGCGTATTGGGAAACGGGATAAGCCTTTTTTCCTAACAGGACGTCGAGACAGTTACCCCCCCCCTTCCCCGTTCCCACCCTCATGACATGTAGCATTGATTGTAGGCCTATTGTTACTCACAATCTATTTTTTTGTAATTGATACTGGTAGTATCAATGTGAAATATGCCACACGTTGGGAGCATGCAAGGCCTAGTACAATACACCATCATCACAATCAAATATTTCAATAATACACTGCCAACGAGAGGAGAGTGAATGTTCAACCATCAATCACGTGCATTGTAGTGTACATCCCCCATGACGGCTTGCGCCCCGCTGACACGACGAGCACATGGCTGAGCCAATCCATCGCCTATACACTACTTTACAAAAATCGACACCTACTGAAACTTTCACTAATTATTCTCCGAAATGTACTTTATCGTTACATCAATAAATGCACATTCGAAATTCAAAACTACCACTTATTTTTGCCGTGAAACTGACCTGAGTTATCGAAACACCGTCACTACGAAAAGAGGAAGAAGCAGGTCCGCATTTATCGAAATATTGCTAAATATAATTGTCAAAATGTCGACCAAATTACCAATTAAATCACAATAAACTTATCAAATGTTCCCTCATGCCTTTGGGTGAAAAAATACTGATTTTTCAATCATTCTCAATTTTACAAATCACCAATCACAAAAAGAAATAATGATGCAATTACCCAAAATAGATGAGATTTTACCACTGGTATAATTCCGCCATCTTGGATATCGGCATCGTCACCACCACTTCAAATTCTAAAGTCTTATTCAGGCCTAATATGTGTCACCTGCTGTGGTGAAATGGCTAGTTTTATCAATAAATAACAAAATATGATCTTTGTAAATAAAATCGGAGATCTTCTGGTGTGTTTTTATGTGAATTTATTACGAACTATCAATGCAGCGCAGGGCAGCCATCGTGTTCTCATGCGTAGTGGCGATGCGATAGCCATCCGCGGCACTGCTTTTCAAGATGGTGGCAATTGCCCAGTGCTAGAGGCGTTGTAAGGAAAATTGAGAGCAGGCCCCTAATGAATGAACTCTCAACGATATCGATATATTTTCGTAATTCCAGCACAACTGTTCAACAATGAACGTCCACCGACAATCCCACTTAACGAATATTAATATCAATTCATATCATGTATCTTAAAACGCTTTTATTTCATTTTAAAAAGAGTTATCGAGTGAACGATGACCTCCTACCGCACCCTCGAAATAAACAGCCAAAATGACCACAAAAACACCTTTTTAGAAAAAAACAGCGATTTTTACGAAATAAATGTCATCAGAGACGAAACTAGACACTAATTTAGCTAGGTATGCACAGTAATAGTACCTGAAGTGATCGATTTCAAGGAGAAAATACACTGAAAACAACTTTTCAGGAACAGAAATAAGATCACATTGTGAATAAAAAAGCGTTTCCGGGCCGAAGTGTTAGAAGAAATACCGGACGAGATGGTAAATCCTGGTATTATGGTTTACGCCAAATCGACGGAGATGTTAAGGAGACGGAAGACGGCAAAATGAACGTCTCAGTGTGTTTACAGAAGGCAAAGAAGAAATGTCGATCAGCTTTGAACATGTACCGCCGTGAAAGGCTTGAAAAAGAACGTGTCATGGCGGAACTTGAAAAGGTGCAGTATAGCAATACTGCAAAATTACCATCATCACTGTTCATTAAAAAAAAACAACTCAAAGACAGTCCTCATACGAGAGGAATACTCGGAAGTGGGTCCTTCGGTGAATGCCTGCTACAAACATTCAGAGGAATGGTCGTGTCCGTCAAACAATTCAAACATCTTGATCTGCATAAACGGCGTGTTCGTTATGAGGTCGTCAAGGAGGCAAAGGTTCTATTGAACCTTAATGCCTCACAACACGTACCATACCTGATAGGCATATCAGTAGAAGATCCTCCATTCGTTTTAGTAACTTCATTTCATGGAATAAGCTTCAAGTCAAGTACCTTACATTCGGTAATGTCGCGAAAAACTGATATTCGATGTAATCCTATTGACTGGATAGTTGTTGTGAAACAAATTTGTGTTGGGCTTGGCGACATTCATAACAGTGGTTACCTCCACAATGACTTAAAAACAGATAACATTCTCATCGAATATGAAGGGTCGGGAGTTAATATTGTCATTATTGACTTCGGTAAAAGCTGTCTAATACGCAAGGCAACACGTAAAGTAATATCTATAGAAGAGAGACAAAGTTACAGAAAAAGATACCCATGGGTCGCAAATGAGATAATTGATGGAAGCGCGACATTTTCCATTGCAAGCGATATCTATTCATTGGGATATGTTGTCAACATGATTCAGAAGTTTGGTCACTTGAACACCACGCGATTTCTAAACATTTGTGAGCAATGCATGTCGAATACTGTTTCTTCTAGACCATCTTTACCAAGAGTAATTGACCTCATTTCTGGTATAGTTTAGTGGGTGTGTTGGATGTGAAAAAAGTAGGCCTACTGCTGCAGCATCGAACAATGGTTAACCCACTTTGAAAAGAATTGGGAAGAATTCCAGCTCCAGCAAAAATAAGATACATTGTCCAGCTGTCATCAATTTGGTAACAATCGTTTATCAAAATTAAGCCCGGTGTGACAGCGATCCAAGTCCCCCAGGGATGTAAGTCCGTTTCTAACCCAAACCAAACCTCATAACAAAGCGAAGCTATTGTACGTGGGACCTATATCCCTAGGACTTCTATCACTGTGACACCGGTGTTCTATCAATAAAAGGAAACTCTCATAACCCCCTACCATCTCTTTGTTTTATTGAAATTCCATAGAAGTAGCGCCTTGCCTTGTCTTATTGATTTACCATTTGGCATTTATGGGTGAAGATTTTCGTAGCAAGGCAGATGGGTAGTTTCCGGTCATGGAAATTTACCTCGGTATATCTCACCCGTCACCACAGAATGAGTCGCTTGTCACTCGGACGTTGACGAGTTGAAACCATTTCAGCGCTGACTGGCCACTTGTCCATTTCTTTCTGGTGTCATTTAGAGTAGTATAGCAGGTACCTGGCGATTTAATTGACCTAGTTAGCATTGCCCTAGTTTCAAGTGACCTTGACCTCCCATGACCTTGACCTTGGAGGAAAGGAATGATTTGAGAATGACCTTGACCGAGAAAGATGGCTTTAATTGACCTAGTTAGCCTTGCCCTAGTTTTAAGTGACCTTGACCTCCCATGGCCTTGACCTTTAATTGACCTAGTTAGCCTTGCCCTAGTTTCAAGTGACCTTGACCTCCCATGGCCTTGACCTTTAATTGACCTAGTTAGCATTGCCCTAGTTTCAAGTGATCTTGACCTCCCATGGCCTTGACCTTGGAGGATAGGAATGCTTTGAGAATGACCTTGACCGAGAAAGATGAGTGTTTGCGCACTCTTGTCCTTGAAACGGTGAAGGTTATTTTCAAACCATCTGTCACATTTGAAATGAGGGTGCATTGGTCAATTAACCAAGCAAATGACCCGAGGCAAGGGCCTAAAACATGTGCTGCAAAATGCACATGCATAACATTGCATACAAAATTACCAACCATAGGCCCTATATCTTAACTTCAAAATTACAGAAAAATTATAAAGATAATTAAAATAAAAAACTCACCAAACTTTGCTCCACTGGTTCACTATAAATCCCACAGATTACAAATCCTTAAAATCCGAAACTTCCAAGAAGAAATTGGAAAAGAAAGGGAACAACATCCTTTCTAAACCTCCTCCACCATCTTCAAGTCCAAAAGAGGCCCACATAGAATGTAAGGGGCTACCTAGAGGTCCACAGAACCATAACTAATCAAAAATGTCAAAAGGGAGGCAAATTTAAAAGGTCCAAACCAGAGCTGCCTCCTATCCTAAGATTTTGAAACTAAATTAAAGACTGGGCTCTACAGTGTCCTTGACTTCCAGGGTCTTATTTTTCCAGGGGGAGGGGGACACTTTCTACTTTTACACCGGCACGTTCCGAAACATCGCCGATGCGTGCGATCCATAGAAATGTGTGGTATTTTCCATCACCAGGGCATAGACAAGCGTCCAAAGAAATTGTCTCTACTCATGTTGATGTCCGGCTGTCAAGATGTCAAGAGAAAACATTGTATTCATTCCGCATCTTTCTAATGCTGTATTATAAAACACTTGAATAAAATTGTTGTATTGCTATTTTTGCATCACGTTTCCAAATGAATGCGTGCAGAAGTGTGACAAAAGAGGCGTCCGGTATAGTGACCAGTAGGTATTGTGCATGTCTTCCAAGCTTCAGGGATTTTACCCGTTTTTGGGTCGGGGTCATCGCTGGTTGGGATGTAAATGTGAAAAGTGTTATTGGTTTCGTTGACATTGCTCCAAGTGCGTGGATATTTTATCTCCGCAAGGCCGACCTCCCAATTTTCAGCAGAGCCAAGTCTGATGGCTGCGCTGAGCTGCTTTGTGTAATGACCTATTGTATTGTCGGGAAAGTATTTCAAGGAGCTATTGCAGGGTAAAGAAACATAAAAATGGTCATTAAAAGTAGTCATTTTGCCTTAATTGGGAAAACGTTTCTTGGTTAATGCACGCGTGTTCTCGGGTATTGATGGATTTGGTAACAAGTAACCTAAACAGCTGCACAGGAGAGAGAGATCCACACAGTACTTTCACCGTTGGCAATAGCTATATCAATGAGAGCAGTAACGATCACTATGTAAATAATTATGATCTGGGCAAAGAAATTATCTCGGGTTTAGGGACATTGTGACCAAAAAGTTTCCAATTCTTCTGTTGTGAAGTGATTGAATCGTTGCCGTCGCCTTCCTTGTTTTCAGATCCGCGTGACATTTCTGCAATCATGCTTTGTTTACTCAAATATCAAACGTGTCTGTGACAGTGTAGAATAAATCATAGATGTTGAACGTCTGCCTTGCGCACCCAACTGTTGAACTTTGCTGGATATCCATCCCATTTAACTAAATATTCTTTTGTTCTACCCCTGCCGCGTTCTGCAAGTATTCTCTCGAATTTATAGGTCTTTTCTGGCGACACATCTACTTTCTGCAGCTCTTTTTCGTAGAAAGTGCCTAAGATGTTTTCACCTTGCGCGTCATGGACGCCGTACAGGGTTGGATGACTTTTAACGCGTCTTTTTATAGTGAAGATTTCTGTTGACCAGTTGGGTAAATAAGATTTTTCGAATAGCATTTTTGTCTTGCCAATCCTTACCTTATCGCCAATTTCAAATTTGAATTTGACGTTTTTTGTTGATAGGTTTTCTTTTGAGTAGAGTACGTGCCAAACGTCATCTGCATTACCCTTGTTCACCTCGCTGGGTTTCCTCTTGATGCTCCTATGCCACATGTTGTTGTATGAATGTACAAGTTTCTGAAGAATTGACAGGTATGACAGAGTGTTCTGCCATGTAAAGGCACAAAACATGTGTTATTTGAAAGTTATGTTGAAACGCTCGATTATAGCTGCTTTAACCTCATTATTCGAAGTAAAAAAATTGATATTTTCTTTTTTTAGAAAGGCTTGAAATTTCTTGCCCAGAAACTCACCCCCCCCCTTATCGGTTCTTAAATTTTTTGGTTTTCGCTTGGATGTGGCAAATATTTTAGAGAATGAATCCACCTGTTCTGCCCCTGTTTTAGTTCTTAAAGGGACCACCTACGCGAATTTCGAAAGAGTATCGATCACTGTGAGCAAATATTTATGAGGTTTATTATATTTGACTATTCTACACAAATCAACGAGATCCGCTTCCCACTGTTCGGCGATGTCGGCGACAACAATACGCCTTCGTTTGAAATGGCGACGGATCGGCATGTGGAGCGTGTATGTGGCTTGACTTCTTAACCATTTCTTGATGTCAGAGGTCGATATCTTACTACCGACCACCCTCTTTAAGGTATTTACACCTCCAAAACTACCGGAAATACCAGGTGTGTAATAGATCTTTTTCAATAGCCTGGCTGCTTTGTCACTACCACGCTTCCCAGCTTTCATTTTTGTCGTCATATTTTCATGTGGAGAAGATGGTATCAGGACTGTCGAATACAGGAGAACTCTGTCTGTGAAACGTCGGAGAGTTCCAAGAAGCTAATGGGTCTCTCCTCCTCGACTTGGGCGTTTTATTGACCCCTATACCCTCCCTATCATTGAGTTTGAGTTTTTTCTTCCATTCCCTGTTCGTAATCATGTTACTGGATATTTCACCCTTACCATCGAGATAAGATAGGATCGAATCAACGCCGACAGGAGGGCTAGAATGTTTTGCGTTTGAAGAGGCGTTTTGTATGACCGACTTGATATCGCTTCCTTTAATGACGTCTCCGTTAATTGAAATTTCGCCGCTTTCGTTCCAGCTAAATTTTGGGTCGTCCTGCAATGCCTGTACTAATTTTTTGGCCTTTGGTTTTGAGTACCCGAGAACTTGCTGCAATATCGCCTTGGGGGAAAGCGGAGACAATACGGAGGGCTGGGCAGCCATTTGGTTTACAGCAGTTGTATCCGCAGCTTGGGCAGTCGTTGTAACAGCATTTTGGGCTTGTCCTATTGTTCCAGCGTTTAAATCTAGTGATGGGGAATGTATTGTTCCCAAGTACTTGCGAAGCAACTGCGAGTATGCTGTGGCCTTGTCATACTCATTCATAGTTGTTGAGGACAGTATTTTTTGCATTTCTTCATCAATACCCATTGCGTTGTATGCCTGGGGTTTGGTATCCTCTTTGTGGCGTTGCTGATACAGATATTTATCTACCATCTCATGAGGTATTAACGCCATTTTGCGCATCTGACTCATTATGCGGCTATTTATCAACCACCAAAAATACTTCCAATGGCTCTAATCACGGGGCCTAGCAGTGCTCCAAGAAAACCACCCTTTTGAATGATCCGTTTTCGTTCCTTTAACGATGTCTTCTTGCACGCTAATTTACGGAGGGAGTGCTTGTGTTTCTTCAGACATTTAAATTGATTTCTATTAAGGGGTACGTAGCCTTTTAAACAGTTGCTCGCAGACTCCCCCACCGCATTAAGGAGCCCTTTGTCGGCTGTTTGAAGAATCTGGGGTCTTTTCTTAACCTGAGCAGATTTCAGTGCTTTGAGTTGGCGCACGTAATGTTTAATGTGATATTTTGCCATATCGAATAACTGATGCTAAAATCCAAGAATAGATATCCAAAGGGTTGACGCGTCGCATCGGCAAAAGCTTCGGGAAGGGCTTTGGTATTACCAGGAGAAATTTGCTTTGCCAAATGTGTGATCTGAGACACGTCTCTTGGATTTTTGAATAACACCACATAATATGATGCGCTGCTGTCTCCGTGAAAAAAAAAGTTCTGTACGATAAAGATGGCTCTCCGGTTCAAATGATGACAATCCTTGGTGAAGATCTTTGTGACTTTTTCATCTGTTTCACACGTTAAATCGTCGATAATGAGCAATGTTCGCTCATCTACAGATGTATTTTCAGAAAAATTCAGACCAGAGACGAACTCCACATTTGGAAACGCTGCAAACGCCTCCTGCCATACGCCTCCATAGCACCAAACAATGCTATCAGGTGGAGGGTCAATAGTAGAGGCAGCATTGGATATCAATCGTTGTACAAAGAAAGACTTCCCGCACATGGTAGGCCCTGCTACTAGACATGTGAATGGATGTTTCAAGAGAAGGTCTCCACTTGAAATATGCATGCTGAGATCTCGACTAATATAATGAGGGATTCAACAAAAAAATACTGTTATAGGTTATAGTGTAACTGTCTAGAGCAAAAACAGATAATGATCTATTGTACCGTGGATGTTGGTGATAATGATGATGATACAGTCTGTAATAGTGCTATCAAGGTATTATACCTGTTTTCTGGCGCAGAAACCATAATAGAAAAAACTAATATCTCTGGCATGGATGGAGTTGTCTGCAGTGCTGATGATGATGATGATGATGATGGAGATGATAACGATGTTTCATGTTGACTAAAAAATGACACTGGCAATAATTTTTACAATAACATCCCTTATAAAATGACATATATGTAAGCACGATACAGTTCAATGATGTTTATAAAATAATAATATCAGATGTACAATGATGATAATAGCGCTCAAGGAGCGCGTAAACTTCACTATGGTGAAATAATGGTTTATGCCTGTTTCGCCTATTCCTGTTTCGCCTATTCCTTTTTTGCCTATTCCTGTTCCGCCTATTCCTGTTTGGCCTATTTCCTGTTTGGCCTATTTCCTGTTTCGCCTATACCTGTTTCGCCTACTTCCTGTTTCGCCTACTTTCCAGTACCCCTACAATAAATCGACTCTCCCAGGGGGAACCTTAGGGATGCATGTCCATTTTATGGGAAAAATGTGAGGGAACAATTGGATGATGTTAACGATGTGATGACAATTTGACTAATCAAATGCCATCAACTTTATTAACAAACCATGCCATGACCGTTTTGAAAGAGTCACCTTGAAAGCGGGGACAGTCCGGGACTTATTTGACCATATGACTATACTGACACACAGTAAAAACTAATAGATTAAGTAGAGTAAAGCAGTCGCTTATTTTATAAAACAGGAATTCATGAGTTTTTGATAAAAATACATAATACTGTACATTCTCATAATTATTTGATCAAAATCAGCTGTAAAACCCATGTCATAGTAAAAAACAGTGTAGCTATAGGTATTCTTTCTATTACGTAGCCAGTTACTGACTAAGACAAAAGAAAGAGAATCCACAATATAAAATGCAGGTCTGAGAAACCTTTCTCAAATCTAATGAAAGGGTAAAACTTTCTTACAATTTTATTTCTTGCCTTTTAAAATAAGCTAAAACATAAGCCAATGTCAGCTATGTATAATTTTCCAAAGTTATTCCGAATAATACTGAAATAATTGACATGTCGCTAAATCCATTATTTCAGACTTTATTCTTAATGATAGCCTTTAACACTATAGTAAGGGATGGTTCATATTCCTACGTCTGTGGGGAGGTTAGCAATACTTTTGAATAGGCGAAACAGGAATAGGCGAAACAGGAATTAGGCGAAACAGGAATAGGCGAAACAGGAAGTAGGCGAATCAGGAATAGGTGAATAAGGAATTAGGCGAAACAGGAATAGGCGGAACAGGAATAGGCGGAACAGGAATAGGCGAAACAGGAATACACCGAAATAATACACGTGAGAGAGAGATGTCATAATAGCTAATAGCCAAAAGGCAATGTAAAGAAATCGTCTGTCAGGTAACGCTTGTCGTATACTAAGCCGTACTTTTTCACCTCCCGAACTGTGGTAATTTTGAAATCCTTACGTCGCCGAATTTTGTAAGGATTTTCGACCGAAAGGGTGTCGGAAAAATTCAGGTTTTGTACCAAGTCCCTCATGGTTTCGAAATTGATTTTTTGACTATTACCATAGTTCAGGGTGAACCCTCGGACTTTGCACACAGTCTCTTGACTCTCTTTGATGCGATACCCGTAGTTTTTTGGTCCCCCCTGAAACAAACTCTTCAAGGGATGCGCCGTTCAACTCATCCTTGAAATCCCCCAGATAGTCGCCTAGGGGTGGGTTGAAGTGTTTTTTGTTTGTTTTGTCGTACACGTATATAATACTATCAGTGTCAAAATATTATACTTGTTGATCAAGTTTTTCCAACTCCTCATACAATTACAGCCGCACATGTGCAGTTGTGTAAGCTGCGATAACACAATTTGTGTAAGGACACGCTTCTATGAATTCAGTCTTCTCACGGTATTTCAAAAGAACGAATTCTTCGTTCACTAATTGAGAATCTGTTACTTCAATGCTATCGTCGGTCAATTTATTGATATAAACCTCTGGACTATCTGTATATAATGTCTTTACAAAGTTATTTCGTTGCCCGAATTTTCCCCACAACGCACATATCCCTGCCTTGTAGGTACTGCGCATGCCTGCGTTATATTTGATATTGTAACGGTCTAAAGTGATCCCCTCGTGCGGCACGTAATCATCGATGTACTTCTTTTTGTCTTCTTCGGTCTCACACCAATCGGGCCAAACGCTAGCTTCTTCTTTTCTGCTTTAGAAAAGTATTAATGAAACTCATAAATAGACCGCCCTCTTTCTTCTCAAGATCATATTGGGTTGTTTGCTCGAAATCCCAAATTTCGTATGTTCGCACCAGACGATAGCCCTTTTCGACCACTTTTCTGACTTCAAATATAACCCATGTCCCTATCAGAGTGCACTCATCGTCTGAATGGTCACACGTTTTAGATGACGTCTCCGCACACTTCGCAAAAAGAGAAAACTTCAACTTGTTATCCGTCCTCTGGGGTAAAACAGGAAAATACAATTGCTTTGGCGGTAATACTTTACATTTGATAAGACCTTCGCACTTCAGTGGGTCGTCAGCCTTTTGCAGACTTTCACCCCAGTACACCACCGGGTGCCCTAGAGGATAATGTTTATATTTATTGACATACGGATAAAGCGATGTAAAGTCGACATATTTGATGCTTTCGTTTTCATTGCATTTGTGATACAGTTTCACAGCGTTCGTTCTTCCCCCGAAAAAGGCTTCTCGGGGGAGTTCAGAGGCTCGGAGATGTTCAGATCTTTTGCAAATGCTGCCAGTTCGGGATCTGCCTTAATTTCCGCTCTGAACTCGCACTCCCGCTTGGAAATGACAGTGTATCCGCGGTCTCTTAAGAAAGTACGCCGAAACGCAGTGCGTTCGCGCAGTTCACCCATAGTTGAACCTGTACGTTGATTCATGGTGTATCCTTTTGGAAAGCAGACTTCGCAACCATGAAAGTAACACACGTCGAAAGAATAGACAACGTTATTCCGCTCATCCCACCCATCTACTTTGGAATTCGCAATCGCCTTTTCGCCCCCGTTTTGCGCATGTTGTGTAAAGAGATTTGGGTTTTTTTCGCATCAACCATTCCAACTACTTGACACCTATAGCAGACTGTTTGTCGCATGTATAGCCGTATGGAGGTAGTACGCCAACGGTGTTGGGCTCCATAAAGTTTTGACGGTACACTCGCCTGCATGCTGAAGCCACGGTTGCACTTTTCTCAAAGGGATTAACCTTTAGAATGCTTTCAAAAGCCAGAGCGAATAAGACACAACAGCGACGGAGAATCGTAACGTCACTTTTACAGTATGCAAGAAGCTCCTCGAACATGTTGTACTCTTTTCCTTTTTGATTTTCGTACCACATCATAAATTCCTTTCTAACGTCAACAGACATGCTCTCAGGGGCAAAGTACTTCATGTCGGGTATCTCCCCGACATAATTTAGATTTTCTGCTGTAAAGTGATGGTGAAACCAGCCCTTTCGACACTCTTTCAGGTTAAACGTTTTCGGAAATGCACTCAGCGGCATTGTCAAATAACTCAATGAATCCAGAAATTTTATGCCGCACGCTTCGAATGAAAGATACTTCTGTCCCACCTGTATTACGTTTGTGGGCTTAATACCAACACGGTGAAGATACTGGATGATGAAGAAAGCATCGTAACCCCTGTTGTCGTGAGCGATTGCCACTCGCCCCATATTTTCGCCGTTGAATAACCATTCACAAAATTCCGTTACGGTATCCTCCCCCTTGAAGACGCATTCATCACGTCTGTCCCCGCACACAATACAGCTCAAGTCATCATCATTTTCAGCGCTTTGTTCCCTCCCACAAAAAAGGCAGCAACGCTGTGCAACACACAGATTGGGCACGTGCTCCTTTGAACCATCAGCCAGTATTTTCTCCTGTGTTGACTCAAAATCGTGCAAACTTCATAAATTCCCTTAGAATTTATGAAGTTTGTACGATTTTGAGTCAACACAGGAGAAAATACTGGCTGATGGTTCAAAGGAGCACGTGCCCAATCTGTGTGTTGCACAGCGTTGCTGCCTTTTTTGTGGGAGGGAACAAAGCGCTGAAAATGATGATGACTTGAGCTGTATTGTGTGCGGGGACAGACGTGATGAATGCGTCTTCAAGGGGGAGGATACCGTAACGGAATTTTGTGAATGGTTATTCAACGGCGAAAATATGGGGCGAGTGGCAATCGCTCACGACAACAGGGGTTACGATGCTTTCTTCATCATCCAGTATCTTCACCGTGTTGGTATTAAGCCCACAAACGTAATACAGGTGGGACAGAAGTATCTTTCATTCGAAGCGTGCGGCATAAAATTTCTGGATTCATTGAGTTATTTGACAATGCCGCTGAGTGCATTTCCGAAAACGTTTAACCTGAAAGAGTGTCGAAAGGGCTGGTTTCACCATCACTTTACAGCAGAAAATCTAAATTATGTCGGGGAGATACCCGACATGAAGTACTTTGCCCCTGAGAGCATGTCTGTTGACGTTAGAAAGGAATTTATGATGTGGTACGAAAATCAAAAAGGAAAAGAGTACAACATGTTCGAGGAGCTTCTTGCATACTGTAAAAGTGACGTTACGATTCTCCGTCGCTGTTGTGTCTTATTCGCTCTGGCTTTTGAAAGCATTCTAAAGGTTAATCCCTTTGAGAAAAGTGCAACCGTGGCTTCAGCATGCAGGCGAGTGTACCGTCAAAACTTTATGGAGCCCAACACCGTTGGCGTACTACCTCCATACGGCTATACATGCGACAAACAGTCTGCTATAGGTGTCAAGTGGTTGGAATGGTTGATGCGAAAAAAACCCAAATCTCTTTACACAACATGCGCAAAACGGGGGCGAAAAGGCGATTGCGAATTCCAAAGTAGATGGGTGGGATGAGCGGAATAACGTTGTCTATTCTTTCGACGTGTGTTACTTTCATGGTTGCGAAGTCTGCTTTCCAAAAGGATACACCATGAATCAACGTACAGGTTCAACTATGGGTGAACTGCGCGAACGCACTGCGTTTCGGCGTACTTTCTTAAGAGACCGCGGATACACTGTCATTTCCAAGCGGGAGTGCGAGTTCAGAGCGGAAATTAAGGCAGATCCCGAACTGGCAGCATTTGCAAAAGATCTGAACATCTCCGAGCCTCTGAACTCCCCCGAGAAGCCTTTTTCGGGGGAAGAACGAACGCTGTGAAACTGTATCACAAATGCAATGAAAACGAAAGCATCAAATATGTCGACTTTACATCGCTTTATCCGTATGTCAATAAATATAAACATTATCCTCTAGGGCACCCGGTGGTGTACTGGGGTGAAAGTCTGCAAAAGGCTGACGACCCACTGAAGTGCGAAGGTCTTATCAAATGTAAAGTATTACCGCCAAAGCAATTGTATTTTCCTGTTTTACCCCAGAGGACGGATAACAAGTTGAAGTTTTCTCTTTTTGCGAAGTGTGCGGAGACGTCATCTAAAACGTGTGACCATTCAGACGATGAGTGCACTCTGATAGGGACATGGGTTATATTTGAAGTCAGAAAAGTGGTCGAAAAGGGCTATCGTCTGGTGCGAACATACGAAATTTGGGATTTCGAGCAAACAACCCAATATGATCTTGAGAAGAAAGAGGGCGGTCTATTTATGAGTTTCATTAATACTTTTCTAAAGCAGAAAAGAAGAAGCTAGCGTTTGGCCCGATTGGTGTGAGACCGAAGAAGACAAAAAGAAGTACATCGATGATTACGTGCCGCACGAGGGGATCACTTTAGACCGTTACAATATCAAATATAACGCAGGCATGCGCAGTACCTACAAGGCAGGGATATGTGCGTTGTGGGGAAAATTCGGGCAACGAAATAACTTTGTAAAGACATTATATACAGATAGTCCAGAGGTTTATATCAATAAATTGACCGACGATAGCATTGAAGTAACAGATTCTCAATTAGTGAACGAAGAATTCGTTCTTTTGAAATACCGTGAGAAGACTGAATTCATAGAAGCGTGTCCTTACACAAATTGTGTTATCGCAGCTTACACAACTGCACATGTGCGGCTGTAATTGTATGAGGAGTTGGAAAAACTTGATCAACAAGTATAATATTTTGACACTGATAGTATTATATACGTGTACGACAAAACAAACAAAAAACACTTCAACCCACCCCTAGGCGACTATCTGGGGGATTTCAAGGATGAGTTGAACGGCGCATCCCTTGAAGAGTTTGTTTCAGGGGGGACCAAAAAACTACGGGTATCGCATCAAAGAGAGTCAAGAGACTGTGTGCAAAGTCCGAGGGTTCACCCTGAACTATGGTAATAGTCAAAAAATCAATTTCGAAACCATGAGGGACTTGGTACAAAACCTGAATTTTTCCGACACCCTTTCGGTCGAAAATCCTTACAAAATTCGGCGACGTAAGGATTTCAAAATTACCACAGTTCGGGAGGTGAAAAAGTACGGCTTAGTATACGACAAGCGTTACCTGACAGACGATTTCTTTACATTGCCTTTTGGCTATTAGCTATTATGACATCTCTCTCTCACGTGTATTATTTCGGTGTATTCCTGTTTCGCCTATTCCTGTTCCGCCTATTCCTGTTCCGCCTATTCCTGTTTCGCCTAATTCCTTATTCACCTATTCCTGATTCGCCTACTTCCTGTTTCGCCTATTCCTGTTTCGCCTAATTCCTGTTTCGCCTATTCCTGTTTCGCCTATTCAAAAGTATTGCTAACCTCCCCACAGACGTAGGAATATGAACCATCCCTTACTATAGTGTTAAAGGCTATCATTAAGAATAAAGTCTGAAATAATGGATTTAGCGACATGTCAATTATTTCAGTATTATTCGGAATAACTTTGGAAAATTATACATAGCTGACATTGGCTTATGTTT